>NC_084536.1:16660000-16960000 GCF_024500275.1 Phycodurus eques
CATGTTTATGGAATGGGGGAGGAAGAGGGAGTTCCAGAAAAAAACACAGAAGCATGAGGAGAGCATGCAAACTCCACACAGGAAGGCAGACCTTTCGATTTGCCCAGATCTGGAATTAAATTTCCCCATAACTAATACAGCGGTACCTTACCTAAAGTTTTTTTTTGTAGGTGTGTGTACAAATTGGGAGTTCAAACAAATACTTTGCTGAAAAATTCCAGCCTACAAATGAAGCCATTAGACTGATTGAGTGGGGCACCTGTGTGTGTTCTCCTATGTCTCTGCAGTTCATCACTGCGCGTGAACCTCTTCCCGCAGTACATCCAGGTGCAGACAAAAGGTCGCTCCCCGGAATGCCACCGCAGGTGTGCTCGCAGGTGTGACGTCTTTCCGTACACTTTTCCACAACCTATGATGTGGCAGATGTGTTGCTTTTTCTTCCCCACGCCAGCGCCCCTGAGGAACACAGCCCGGAAAAATGAGAATCCAGAATATTTACTTACGAAACGGCGGTGCAGTTTAGGAACTGGACAAGGGATCGCACCTCCCACCAGACTCTTTACAGTTGGGGCAAGTGCACGCCACCCTACGCAGCCTCTTGCCTCCCAGGCCTATATACTCGTCGTCCTCCACCAGCCTGACCTGAAGGTGGGACAGATCGCTGGTGTTTAGGGTAGAATCAGAGCTTAGCTGCCAGTCTCCCGAGTCCGGCTCCTGCTTTATCCGGATTTCTGTAGAGTGCAGAAAAGCCACAATTGTGACATGGCTGTATCTTGAAATGTCTTAAAATGACATCATAAAATATTTTTTTTCTTCACTTAAAAAGTAGAACTAGTTTGACCTAGCTACATTAAAAAAAAAATCATAACAGCTTACAGTATGATAGGATACATTGCAATCTTCAACCATAATAATAAGCATGTCGTCGCAGTCAGGCGGCAACCTTGAATGTCCAAACATGGTCAATTTAATATTTTTTGGTCAGTCCCCACATGGTCAGTTATTTTTACAAAATTAACCAAACTAAAGTGTTGAAAATAGCTTGAGAGCAAATCTATCAACTCTATTGGACTCTTCAATTGACAAGTGTCATATAACTCCACCTCATGTTGACTCTGCGGGAGCCTCATGGCATTATGTCACTTCAAGATTGAAAGTCTATGTATTGTTTTATTAAAAATAAATCGCTTTAATCTTTTGAAGCAGTACAAAGCCAGTCAGTCACCAAGGTAAGTTTGCATGATTAGTCACCTTATCTTTATATAATTGCATCACTCAGCAGCTAAACCTTTGCAATAGAGTTTGGGAAGATGACGTAACCAACATTCGTTAGCTTTTGAAGAGTATTAAACCCTTTTTTTCTTGTCAAGGACTGATGTGCACGGCTGGCGAGGGCGATGTGTATAACATTCTAATCAATGCAACGCAATAATCAGCAATTTTTATGTGAATTATACCAGTCATTGAACATGATTATGGGGAGGTGTTGTGCTAATGTCGGTACAACAACAACTTGAATGATGAAGTGTTTGGTAACTCAAGCAAGATAGTGTGTTTTTGTGATTTCCTGAAAAGTAGTGGTTTTGGAGATGCAAGGATTCCACCCCATAGTGACAGTTTTGTAAATTAATACTTAAATGAGTACATTGGAGATCGTTTACAATAATAAAGTATCCTACATAATGGATGCAATAGAAAGTGTACCTCCAGGCAGGTCGGCATTTCCTTCCTGTTGTGCCACTGAGTTGACTGTCACTGTTTGCAGGTTGGGGATCTGCCCAGAGTTGACACTGACTGGACTGGAACCCAGTGAGAGCGTCTGGACTGGAGCCAGGGTAATCTGCTGAGGGACAGTGTTGGGAAGCTGAAGGTTTTGTAGGTTCTGCACACCTTGCACCTGGAAGGTCTGCCACTGTATCTGGCCTGACGGGGTCACCGTCTGGGCTTGGATGATGAAGGTCCCAGGGTTGATCAGCTGCAGGTTTTGCACACCCTGGCTGCCTGTAGCTACTGACTGGATCACCTGCCCATTGGTGGTCTGCAGCGGCACCTGCTGCAGCTGGACGATGGGCTGAGCAGATGTCGTCTGGATGTTCTGCTCTTGAGTCTGTTGGATGAAGCCCTGCTGGAGGGCAGTGGTCGAGTCAGACTGTTGTGTAGCCACGCTTGATAGCGAGGCGGCTTGGGTCAGGAGACTCGCTTCACTGGTCGGGATGTGTAGCTGGGAGGAAGACGTTGGCACAAAAAGCTCAGCGTTGGCGTCATTTACTGGTAGTGTTTGTGAGAGAGGATCATCGGTCTTCTCTTGACGTCCGGAGCCACTCCCCGGTTGGTTCGCCATGATTAGCTGGCCATCAGCGGTGACGCCTGTTGCTATAGTCTGGGCTCCAGATAGGCCTAGTGCGTCCAGGTCTATGCTGTTAATAGGAACAAAAGTAATGTTCCCTGGCAAACCCACAGGCACATTTGTAACAACCTGACCCTGGTTGTTGAATGCGGAGCTGCCAATAGAAATCCCCTGGATCTGCTGGATATTCCCAGTCTGTGATATGAGGCTCTGGTTGTTCGTAAGGATGTTTGCAGTGGATGTCACACAGAGACCCTGGCTACCATCAGGCAAGATCTGAATCTGTCCCGCCGCATCCTGACTCAGAGTTGCTCCTTCCATGCCAGTGGTGGTGAAGCTCAGCTGTCCATCTGCAGTCTGAATCTGAGGAATTACTTGGTACTGAATGTTAGGCACTGAATTGACAGAGGCAGTGTCGCTTCCTGATGACACAAAAATCGGCTGACTCTGCAAACTCTGGAGAGGAAGTACGAACTGTCCATTTGGTGTTAATATTCCTTGGCCTTGGATCTGTATCATCCCGGGGTCATCCTTTGCAGCTGTGGTGGGGGCCAATAGCTCCCATTTATCAGACACAGTAAGATGAGCAGATGTTTCATCTGTAGTCTAAGAGAGAAAATGATGAATATTACACACATGAAAATCAATATAACCTAAATGATTTGTGCATCACAGGCAAATTATGGCTTCGGGGTAAGATTTTCAAACACGCAGATTATTGCTGTCTTGAGCAAGGATGCCTTATCAACAAGCATCTCAGTTGTTTTGTGTGCAACCTCTGTCTACAATTTTTAATGCATCAATCTGACAATTTTATGATTGGTAAGGAATTCAGAGATGTTCCCTTTAAATATGGGTGAGAATGCAAATGAAGTACTTGAGAAAAAAACTGTCACATGCAAGGGTCAGAAGATGTGATGTCAAACCATGATTTATCCACATTAGCTTTTGGCAGAAAATGTAATAGGGAAAATAATAATGTTAAGAAGCAAACAAAGCTTATACCTGTCAAATTAAATCATTAAGTGAGGTTAAAATGTGTCATAATCATGTATGATAATAATAGATTTTGTTCCCTTAGATCCAAGAGAATGTACAGCTCTGGATGAATCACATCTTTACATAAGTCTGACTTATCAGTCTGTGGCAAGTCCATGATTAGTCCTATCAATGTGGTGGATGGATAAATAAGTTATCACATGACGATGAGTGGATATCAACACCAAAGGCTGACATGAAACGAATACCGTATGCCTTTAAACAGTTGCATTGTTAGTATGCTGTGACTTCATTCATCGCCAGGTGTGTTGTCCACTTCAACATCAACAACTCAAACTGAGGTGTCAATCATGGGAGTGTGGTAAGAAGCAGCAGTAGTAGTAAGAAATAATGCGCTGCATTATTGATGGGAACAAAAAAGGGGAAAAAAAACTACATACACAGAATTTAACTGCTCATATGATACGGTTACACATTCCATTCCGACTAACACGGCAGTAACAATTCTCTGGAAAAAAGTACATTTGGTGTATGAGCTGTACATTGTCTGCTTTCCTTTTTTTTTTTTTACATTAGTCCATTCTTTCCTTTCATTTTTTTTAAATTATAGTACTGTACAAAAATGTAAATAATAATGACATCAGAAGCAACTAGTCAACTTCGACTTCTGCAACCCCTATATTGTACATATGAAAACAGGTGTCAATCATAGTTTTGCCAAAATGCAACAGCGATCCATTTAATTGCAAGGTTTGCTACTCTGCCATGACAAATGGACTTAAGATCAGTGACAGGAAGCCTTCCACTGCAGGACCTCCGGACTGCTTTAATGAGGTTTAGACCCATCTTTTAACTGGCTTAAGAGTGTGGTGTAAATTCCCTAAATTACCAATGAGGGGGGATTTAAAAGGTTACATTATGTAAACACCCATATACATTCACTGTCCATAACAACATTGAGGTAGACCAGCAAAATTCAAAACAGATCCAGGTGTACTTAAATTCTCTCTGGTAGTCAGTCAAAACTGGGTATTGTTAACTTTGTACAGGGCGACTGAAAAGTAACTCCCAAAATGTATATTATTTTTTTTGTTTTTCCCCTCTTTTTTTGTTTTTCCCCTCTCAATTTTATTGTTTGTTGTATTATAGTTTATTTAATATAAGAAATGGAAAGTTAGCGTTTAGCATGAGGTTTTATTTAAAATTTGATATGGGATCCAGAATTCCCTACCAGTTTCTTGAGCCACCGAGGACTCACACTAAATTACTTAACCAGGACCTCTTGTGGGATGTAATCCATAACTTCTCGTATTCTCCCTTCAAGTTCTTCCAAAGTCTTTGGGTTGTTACAGCAGACTTGCTCCTTTAACCAACTTCTCCCCCCAAAAGTCACAGGACTTTAAGACAGGACTCCAGGCTGACCACTGACAGACAGACCACGACAACCTATTCAGGTCCCAGAGAAGTGGGCTTTCAGCCATTCACGAACAACAAAAGCAGGGCTCCAGGCTAACTTTTTGCACTGGTGCGCCCAACTTTTTTTTTTTCTTGGGGGTACCCAATTTTTTGACCGCATCACAGTTAAGGTTCAATTCTCTGTCTTTTTTGTTCCCACTGCACAGATGTGCGGACAGTCTTCATATGCCTGGGTAGGTTATTTGTGGAGACAGCAGATATATATTTTTTGCAGACTCTAAAGGCCGCCTAATTTGAATTATCATTGAATTCAAAATGTGTCCATATTTTGCTTCTTTTCTTGCTGTCACATTTTCTTAACGAGAACATTCCTTACATTCGCTCGTGAGTCTATCCTTGTACTCTTTATTTAACTTATCTCCCTCCTCTCAACTCTTTCTGTGCGCATTGTGTTGAATTGCCACCCCTCCTGTACCAAGTGAAATGACCAATGACATGCATACACTGTACACCTGCAGCGCTGCTTGTCCCCCCTTTTGTCCGCTCCACGGTGCCATGGAGAAGGCGGGGAGGGGGGGCTTCTATGAATAAAAGGATCTTAAAGACCTGTTTCGTTTGTGGCCGACATCACAGGAGACTTTTCCCCCCTCTGGAACGGCTCGGTGGCACCAGTGCGACCTCTTATTAATTAATAATTTTTAGGCACACCGCTGAAAGGGTGTATGTGCACCCAAATGGGTGGCACCCTAGAGCCCTGTAAAGCAAAATGTGCTAATGCGCTAGTTTGCATGAAAATCAAATCTTCAACATTCTACCAAGCACTGATTTCTTCTTGTATCAATCCAATCCGAAGTCATTCCACAAGACAAACATCCATTCTCTCTAGCACTTTTCTTCATTAGTGTTGCAGGTGAGCTGAGCTGGAGCCTATCTCAGTTAACGTTGGGTGAGACCTCAACCTCACAGCTGTGAGGCGGTGTGTGTTAACTAGTCCTCCACTCCTTACAATATGGGTTCAAATCAGGGCTTCAACCTCCCTGTGTGGAGTTTGCATTTTGTCTCTGTGCTTGTGTGGGTTTTCTCTGGGTACTCCAGCATTCTAAGAACATGTTTACTAGGTTAACTGAAGACGAAATTGTCTGTGTTAATGTCAGTGTGAATGGTTGTTTGTCTGCATGTGCCATGCTAGCGAACAGTTCAGGGTGTTCCCTGCCTCTTGCCCAAAATCAACTGGGAAAGGCTCCAGCTCAGTGAGGATACATGGTTCAAAAAAATGGATGAATACATGACAAATTAAATTCTCATACATTACCGAACAAATTCCAAAAATGATGATTTTAAAGTACGGCAGTTACTTTTCAATCACCCTGGAGAGCTTGCGCATTGGACAGGTAACAAAATGTCCAAGGAGCTTGTGCCTGTGCTGGAGAACTGCCTTATGATGGACATCTGATGCTTATAATTCTAAAAGATCTACCAGAGGTGGCGACTTACCACACCGGCGGCATCACCTCTGTCCACCTCTGATGCCGGTGAGCCAACCTTAGTGCAGGTGGTTGCAAGCAGGTCAAGGGACGAGGACTCAATATCCTACCCACCATGTGCAAGTTTAAGG
This sequence comes from Phycodurus eques, assembly GCF_024500275.1. NCBI lineage: Eukaryota > Metazoa > Chordata > Actinopteri > Syngnathiformes > Syngnathidae > Phycodurus > Phycodurus eques. The sequence continues at coordinate 16,666,378 of NC_084536.1, forward strand.
GGGAGAAATTGAGTGGCCATTAGTGTAGGCCAAATACAGTGGTGCCTTGAGATACGAGCGACCTGACTTAGGAGTTTTTGAAGATGTGAGCCATCATTCGGTCGAATATTTGCTTTGACTTGTGAGTGGAAACTTGAGATACGCGCGCTTTACGGCGGCAGTAAGCTCAATTCAACTGAGTCCACCATAAGCATCAGTTTGGCAAATAGGGAATATTTAATCAAAAAATAGGCTTCAAGCAGTTTATCAGAATCAGAATCAGATATTATATATGATATATATATATATATGATATATGATATTTCCAGTTGAAGTTCAATGTCATACAAAAATAAAGCAAAGAGAATAACACGCTATGTATTTAGAACAAGCAAACGCAATATAGTTTGCTTGTTTGAGGGCGGCTGGCTAACTTAATGCTAACATGAATGGAAAATGCTATTGATAATCACAATTTTAGAAACCATTTAAACAACAGATATTTTAACGCATATGTTGAAACAACACATGTAAACAGATAAAAATATTCACAGGCATGTACAGCCATCCATTTTCTGAGCCGCTTCTCCTCACTAGGGTCGCTGGCGTGCTGGAGCCTATCCCAGCTATCATTGGGCAGGAGGCGGGGTATACCCTGAACTGGTTGCCAGCCAATCGCAGGGCACATATAAACAAACAACCATTTGCACTCACATTCACACCTACGGGGATTTTAGAGTTGTCAATTAACCTACCATGCATGTTTTTTTGGGGATGTCGGAGGAAACCGGAGTTTCCCAGAGAAAACGCAGTGAAAAATTATTGGCCCCCCTTCTCAAATTATTTTGCATAGTTTACACACTTTGTTTAAAAGTAAACAGATGTAAATATTAGACAAATATTACCCAAGTGAACTTAAACTGTTTTAAAATGGTAATTTCATTTAAGAAAATAAATATTCAGTTACCTGGCCCTCTGTGAAAAAGTAATTACCCCTCTTGTTAAATTCTGAATTAAATGTAGCTCATCGCAACTGTTGCTTAATTTTCACTGATCACACTCAAACCTAATTACCTCCAAACCTGTTCAAACAAGAAATCACCTAAACAGAATCTGTGCCGACAAAATCAAGCCGGACAAAAGATTTAAAAAAGCTATAACAAAATGACAAGATCCAAAGAAATTTCTGAATAGTTGCGAAAGTAATTGACATCTAAAATGTACCGGCATTACCAGATAACTAGCAAACCTTTATTGTTCAGTGACTGTTTTTTATTTTGTCAATGTCTTTATGTCTCAAAAGTGTTCTGTGTCATTGACTGTCTGTTGTCGTACTAGTGCGGCTCCAATCACCGGAGAAAAATTCCTTTTTTTTTTTTCTGACATACTTGGCAAATAAAGATGATTCTGATTCAGGACTCCAGCGAACAATAGGGAGAGCCATTATCCTCACATGGAGAAAACATGGAACACTGGTGAACCTTCCCAGGAGTGGCCGGCCTCTGAAGGTTACCGCAAGAAAACAGCAATGAGTCATCCAGGAGGCCACAAAGGAACTCAGGTCAACTTCTAAAGAACTACAGGCCTTCCTTGCCTCAGTTAAGGTCAATGAGTGTTCATGACACAATAATAAGGAAGAGACTGGGCAAAAATAGCATCCATGTTAGAGTTCCAAGCCAAAAACCACTGCTGACCAAAAAGAACATAAAGGCTCGTCTTACTTTTCCTCGCCACCCCCCGCCCCAAAAAAAACATCTGAATGATTCCCAAGACTTTTGGGAGAATATTATATGGACTCACAAGATAAAAGTTGAGCTTTTTAAAAGGCGTCTCTCTTGTTACATCTGGCGTAAAAGTAGCACAGCATTTCAGAAAAAGATCATCATACCAACAGTCAAACATGGTGGTGGTAGTGTGATGGTCTTGGACTGCTTAGGTCCTTCAGGGCCTGGACAACTTGCTATGAGAGATGAAAGCATGAATTCTGCTCTTAACTGACAATCCTGGAGAATGTTCAGCCATCAGTTTGTAACCTCAAGCTGAAGCTCACTTGGGTTCTGCACCAGGATAACGACCCAAAACACACCAGCAAGGCAACTTCCGAATGGCTTAAAACAACAAAATTAAGGTTTTGGAGTGGCCTACTCAAAGTCCAGACTTAAATCTGATTGAAATGCAGTTGCATGACCTTATAAAGGCCGTTCATGCTCAAAAACACTCAATTTTTGCTGAACTCAAAATAATTTTCAAGGAAGAGTGGGGCAAATATTCTCCACAGAGATGTGAAAGACTTATCGCCAGTTATAGAAAATGTTTGATTTCAGTTGTTGCTGCTGCAGATGGCCCAACCAGTTATTAGGTTAAGGGGCACATTACTTTTTCACACAGGGTCCGGTAACTTAGAATCGTTTTTTTCCTTAATAAATTAAATCACCATTTAAAAACAGAATTTTAAATTCACTTGGGTTATACAGTATTTGTCTGATATTTATAGTTGTTTGATGATCTGAAACTAAAAGTGGGAAAATGCTGCAAAAATATAAGAATTTGAGAAGGAGTCCAATACTATGTCATGGCACTGCATTCTTCATCCTCCACAAAAAATTACTAATATTGAGGCAACTTACTGAAGGTAGTAATACAGTAGAAGTCTATTCTATTTTGTTTATCTGCACTGGATGCAGCATTACAGGTAAGTCTCAATAAATTAGAAGTGTCAAAAGTAAAAGTGCAACAATTAATCGCCAAGTAATTGATTATCAAATGAATGGATAATGATTTTTTATAATTGCTTAATCATTTGAAGACCTTGTTTAACATAAAATTGTCCAAACCCTCAGAATTTCAGCCTCTCAACAGTAAATACATTTTAATATTTATATTTATTCAATTGATAAAGCAGTAAATACTGGTTGGCTGGGGACCAGTTCAGGGATAGGGATGCATAATTATCTGTCCGATAATTATTGGGCCGATTCGAGGATTTATGACATATTGATGAATCCAACAACATTAAAAATAACTCCAATAAAAACTTTTTTTAAAAAAATTAAAAATCCAAGAATGAAAAGGAAAGTCCAATGAATTGAGATCCATACTTTGTTGTCAGTACATCTGGGTGAACAAATCAAGCGCGCTTTCTATTGAATACAGCCAATCGTAAACGTACATTGACTGAGAGGGCGTGCCCGGTAAACATGGCATTGAATGTGTGGGCTTTGTTAAGCGTTTCAAAGGAAGACATTTTGCTTGCTATTTGCAGCAAATGTTCTGCAAACATTCCACGAGGAGGGAACAAATTATAGAGCTTCAACACAGCAAACCTTATCAGCCACTTAAAACGTCATCGCTACAGTGTTTTCAAAGGTTACGAAGATGCCTGCGCTGCTACTGCCCCAAAGCCAGCCACGAATACAGAACCTTGCCAAAGCCTCGTTAGACCTTTACCATCGTTGAGGACACTGGCTTTTGTCAGCTAGTAAACCACTCGGAGCCATGGTTTGTACTTCCGAGGCATCGCTATTTTTCGGTTGTTATATTTACCAGCAAAATACGCCGTGATTGCAGCACTCTTGCGTACACTGATAGATTCAAATAAGGACATAAGATTCACTACTGTTTTATGGACGTGTGATGTTATAATGTATGAATACAAAATAAACGAACTATTCGACCATATTCTAATTCATTGAGATGTACCTGTAGCTCATGATGCAAAAACTGTTTAATGTTTTACATTCTATGTTATTACTCTGTGTGTTTATATATATATATAAAGTGCATTGCTATTGATGACCATTTTTCCTTATTAAAAAAACAAAACAAAAAACAAATTTGGTGGGCTGGAACAAATTAATAACATTTTCATTCATTTCAATGGGGAAAGATTATTTGAGGTTTAGTGTTTTGTGTTAAGAGCGTGGTCAGGGAACGAATTAAACTAGTAACGCAAGGCACCGCTGTAAACAAAAGTGACGCGACACAAAATATATATATTTTGAGTAGATAGGAAATGGCATGCTTCTGTTGAGCCCCTCAGACATCATTCACGTTTAAATTTACATCTGGTCGAGAATTTCAGGCGGTCTCTTCGCCCGGAGCCAAGAAAGAAGGCGGGATTTTTTTGGATTATTTTTTTTTTTCCACCGCCTGAGAGGAAGGCTTGCCTGTCTTGAGGGGATCAAAACCCCTCCCAACTTTCAAATCGAGAGCCGCTGGCTACACGCATGTACTGCAAGAAACTCTTACCCGATTGCCCGTGCCGTCTTCGTGTTGCAAAAAGTTGCTCTGGCTGCTGTTCACGTCCAAAGAAGCGGCCATTTCATCTGCTTTTAGCGGCTGTTCTGGCGCTGTGAAGGACAACACACACAAGAGTTCGAACACACACAAACAGCTAACCGTAGCTAAACAAACCTCATCCCTCAAACCAAGGGCATAGCAGTTTACAGTATTTCGCTTGCGTGCGCTTAAAAATCCGTTGAGATGGTACGGCGGACATTTTTTGACTCAAGTGTGTCGAAAACGCGACAAGCGCGGCGGCTAATTGCTAACTTAGTCGCTGATTAGCCGTATCCAAGCTAGCAAGCTAATTTAGCCTGTTAGCATTACGTGGATGAGGAATAGGATGGAAAAATTACATACCAGTCATGGCGTGACTTGCCGTTAAACGGAAAATCTTGACAGTTACAACCAAACCGACATGGCCGGCAGTTGGTATTGACGGCAGCCGCGTAGAAACAGGTGATAACTGTCAAGATTTGGTTCTATTTTGATTGACTGGCGGTGAGCAACACAAAGGGTGGGGCCTGCACTGTTGACTGGAGCGTTGGCGTCATACACAGGAAGTTCCGCCCTTCTTTACGCATATGTTGTATTTTAATGGTTGACACTTTTTAATATCGTAATCTGATTTGCTAGTGATCATACCAATCATTATTTGGCAGATGATGTTCTTGTTCTGTATTGTCACTTTTACGTTACGGTTATGGTTAACTTGTGAGTGCGTGTTATTTTGAAAAGAAACGAGATACAGAGGTAATATTCAAACACACGGAATAAATGGGAAAATGTAAGAGACGTAAGAAAAGCAAACTTTATTGAGCCAAGGCACATATTTTATTTTATACATCTCACTTAACACCACCAGACAAAACGTCACAAAAAGTGGACAGTACACTGGTTAACATGTACCTTCTTCTGTCATCTAATGGAAGAGCATTTAGTTGTTCTTCCTGTCACAATACGTTGCTGGCATAGATAGTTGAACGAAGATATGCTATTTGTAGTAAATAAATAATCTTCTGACCAATTAAGTGACATTTTCCCCCAGCACAGGGGCATGTGATGACCTCATACCGGTTCGGAATCATGGCTGCATAGCAGGGGTCACCCTGGTGCCCACAACATGAGTAGCCCATGAAAAACCCCAAAAGTTTGTAAGCAGTTATTTATTGCTTACAAACTTTTTTTTTTTTTACCTTCATTTTTACATATAACAGTGTTTAACACACGAAACTGAGCACCTGCCCCTATTTGTTGCGGAGACGATCTAATACCGAGGTCACCAACATGGTGACCACATGAGCAGCCCGTGGGCCTGTTCTTAAAATAGTTCACCAGTGATGGGATTTTATCATAATTTCCTAGGAATGTTGTAGAAGTGATGATCTGAAATTGTACATTTCCAGAGATTTGTGAAAATAAAGTGTTGCATATTGATACTTATGTTTCCTACCTTATTAAATCACTGCTGATCATTATTTTGAGAAATCATTAACATGATCAGTGTATTAATGTATGAATGTCATTAGTTATTCATAATAGCAAATGATTAAATATAATCTGAGCAAATTTGTCATTTCAGAAGTGTGAATCTAACTGGTAGCCCTTAACATTAATCCATAACCAAAAAGTAGCTCTCATTTTCAAAAAGGTAGGTGACCCCTGCAGTGTACAATTGGCTGGGACATGGAATTGAAAAGCAACTATGTACATATTCTGTAGTTTAAATGAAATATACTTTATTTGCAACAGCAACAATCCAAATAAAAATTCCATGAAAATATGATGATAGATGTTGGAATATATCCCTGTGTTAAATTTCAATGTTATTTGTCAGAATGATTGAGTTAGACGCTTGAAACCTATTTATAAATGAGGATTATATGTTCAAGGCAGCATAGTGGCAAATGTAATGAGCACTGCTGGCTGTGTAGGTCAGGACACTTTCCGGCAGGAGTGTCAAACTCGTTTTTGTCGCAGTCCACACTGTAGTTATGGTTTCCCTTAAGGGCCGTTATGACAGTGAAACCTTATGAATGTATAATCGCCTCATCGTATTATTACATACAGTATCCATCCATCCATTGTCTGAACCGCTTATCCTCACTAGGGTCACTATTGTGCTGGCGCCAATCTCAGCTGACTTCGCGGGAGAGGCGGGGTACACCCTGAACTGGTCACCAGCCAATCGCAGGGCACATACAGACAAACAACCCTTCGCACCCACATTCACACCAATTTAGAGTCTTCAATTAACTTACCATGTATGTTTTTTGGAATGTGGGAGGAAACCAGAGGGTAAAAAAACCCGCACGGGCAGACTGGATTTGATCCCCGGACCTCAGAACTGTGAGACAGATGTGCTAACCAGTCATCCACCGTGCCGCTCACATACAGTATATACAGAAAAATTGTTGGATAATTAGTTTTGAAATACAAAGCAAGTAACTTACTCAATTTATTTTAAAACGTGGTTTGGTAACAACAAAAATAATGCTTGCAATCACTTAACATTAAAAGTGAAGACCATTTTCAGTTTTGGAACAGATTTTAGCAAAAATATGAAGCAGATGCACATGATTTGCTTTCGCAGGCCACATAAAAGGATGTGCCTTGAGTTGGACACCTGTGCTTTAAGGGATCAACTCCCATGATACAATTTATTAAACCATTTGGTCCATTTCCTTGTGAATAAGACATTTCCCATTTTAATGTTGGATGCATGCATAGACAAACATAGTCATGAAAAGATGAACTCCCCTCATAGCCCTTGTGCACACAACATTGTGAGAATCCAATGGAATGAGCACGTGCATATTATTGTGCCCGCTCTGTGCCTGCCTGTGATGCTATCAGGACCCTTGTGCTGAGTTTTTCTTTGTGGTGTGTCAGTCCCTCAGAGTGCACTGCCGCAGTGAGGCTATTTCTTTCAACCTTCAATTCAAACTTGGCCAATTACAGCCAGAGTACAAAAGCACTTTCCGTGCACTCAGGAGCACACAGCAGTGAATGGTGGATATTTCCAATCACTCCACTGTCAATCCAAGTGTCAGGTAAACACAAACCATTGGCAACAGCTTTAGAAAAAAAAACCTTTCAGCTATATCTGTCTTACTCCAGGAGACTTTGGAAAGAAAGCTATAAACAATTTGCAAGTACTTCAAAGTTAAAGAGACCAGTCCGATATCCTAAAAGCTGCCTGAACACAAAATCATGGTGCCAAACATTGGACTGACACATTTTGCTTTTCACTATTTTATTGATGGCATTTTTATTTTTTTTTATATTCTTGCAGAGACATAAAAGGGAAAGTAATGACTGAGCCCACAGTGTTTCATATCAACATATGAACAATTTCTGTCACCGTAGCCAGTCACAGATAGTGAATGACCCCACAGAGAGAACATGTCCTGCTGGAGGCACCATGAGGGACACTGTAAATGGAACTTGAGCAAGACATGAAATTGTTGCAGCGTGGTGATGTGGATAGAATATCCAATGAGCGTGACTTGTGAAGAGCCATTCGAAACATAAAGCCCCTGAAACGGAAACACGTTTTTGGACCAAAGATTTGAAGGAATGAAAAACAAAAGCGTGCAATAAAATGTTCGAGTGTAATTTCTAATGAAGAATGAACACAAATAGATCAGTGTCATACAATAACACATAGGGCTATATTTTCGTGACAAGCGCAAATCCAGCGTTGCGTTTGGCGTAACTGCGAGGAGGTGGACTAGACCAGGTTTTGGTCATTTCGTGGACCGGCGCACTCCCACTACATTTAGAATGGGACGTCTGCGCTGGTGTGAGATTGACCACAGCCAACTTCAACCTGTCCAATCGAAGCAGCTTCTTTCATTCCCTTTAAAAGTGACACAAATAGTCTTGCATGGAGACGTTTCTATTAGTGATGCACCAAAATGAAATTCTTGGCCAAAACCAGAAAATGAGGAAACCAAGGCCAAAAACCGAAATGCCAAAATTATTATGCCAATTATTAGTAAAATTGCATTTAAGGCTATGACTGTGTACTAACCTCGTTAAAAGCAAGACATTGCAATTGAATAAATTAATGTTAATGCTTCAAAGAATAAATAAATTATAAAATGAAAATATTTATTTAGCATTGACATTCCAACAATGCACAGATAATAATAATATGGGAAAAAATCCTATCACAATATTTGTTTTCATATTAGTCGATATAGATATATAGATAGACAGTATTTCACGATATGAAACAAATCATTTAAATGTTCCCTATTACTCTTACCCTTTTGATTTAAATATTTACTTTCTGTCAAAATTTGAACATGACATGGAACATTATACAACCGTGTAAGCAGAAGTGGGTAGTAACGTGCTACATTTACTCCGTTACATTTACTCAATTAACATTTTCCATAAACTGTACTTGTCAGAGTACTTTAAATGCACTGTACTTTTTACTTTTACTTGAGTATTTATGTGAAGAAGGATCGATACTTTTACTCCGTTACAATGATCGACATGCCATTCCCTATTTTTATTTTTTCATTTTTGCGTGTCTATCTTTAGACTCCATCTATCTTTGACTTCCGCATAAGGCGCCTGTTACGCCAATCAAATGGGATCACTAATTTCATTTGACTCAAATTCACCAATCAGACGACACAAGGCAGTCACATGACCGTGCACATAGCCTTCGCGAGTCAATCAAAATTACTCATTTTAGGGGGAAAAAACCCTTAACACTGTGTTTATTTTCCAGACTCCAAAAAACAACAGCTTTATCATCCATCCATTTTCTGAGCCGCTTATACTCACAAGGGTCGCGGGAGTGGTGGAGCCCATCCCAGCTATCACTGGGCAGGAGGCGGGGTACACCCTGAACTGGTTGCCAGCCAATCGCAGGGCACAGCTTTATCATGCAACTCTTAAATTGTGACTGCCCAAACTTGATTATTCCAGCCCACTTCGAACGTGAGAAAACACCTTGCGCTAAGTTGCAGATGTTTCTGTTGTTGTTTTGGCAGTGGATATGTCAAAATTCGCACTATCCCTATGGTGTCGCACGCGCACACACAATCAATAAGTCTGTTCAGCAAACAGCTTCTTCATGAAGTCATTTTAGCGAATAAAGCAAATAATGTTTCTGTCGCGCCCAATGTATGTGTTGCTGGTTTTTGGGCAGTTAAGAATTGAAATGGTGGCAGGTGTGTGTTGACTCCCATATATTGTTATTTTTTAAATTTTATTTGATGTTCATGCTCTGATTAAAATAATAATAATAATAAAAATCTGAAGTTACTCTTGTAGTTGTTTTTCATTGAGTACTTTCTTACTCTTACTCAAGTAAATATTTGGATGACTACTTTTAATTTTACTTGAGTTATATTATTCTAAAGTAACAGTACTTGCTTTTGGCAATAAAGAAAAGAGGATTGCTGTTAGTAAATACCTGGAGTCACTCTCTTTAAAAACCAAAGACCAAGTCGGAAACCTTGGTGCTCTGATAGATTCCGAGCTGACTTTCAACAGTCATATCAAATCAATTGCTAAAACTGCGTTCCACCATCTGAAGAACATATCCAGAGTGAAGGCTTGCATGTGTCAAGCAGACCAGGAGAAGCTAATCCATGCTTTTATCTCAAGTAGACTTGACTATTGTCATGGTCTTCTGACTGGACTCCCTAAAAAGAGCATTAAACAGTTGCAGCTCATTCAGAATGTGGCAGCTCGGGTTCTGACAAGAACAAAGAGGTTTTGCGATTCACTTTTTTTTTCAAATGATGGGGGTTGCACACTAGTGTTTCTTTTGAAACGTTTCAAAAACAAAATAGCTTCACACTGGCAAACTTTTCGGGCCTTTCTTGTCAAAAATTTCATCTGTTGAGCCTGTGTCTCCCATTGTTTCTTCTGAAGGAAAGCTCATTTTCATTTAGGTTTTTTTTCCAGCGCTTTCCCAGCTGCAGCAACAGTTGGGATACAAAGCTTGTAGCCCAACTGCTGCTGTAGTACAAACATTAGTGCCTGTTGCGTCTCACTGCAAATTGCTGTGTGCGTCAACCCAACGTGGTCTGGTTCTATTGATGCCACTTGATTGGTTCAGGGCAGAGCAACTTGCTTATTTTTGGCTCTTCGTATTGTCTGTCAAAACATGGATGGCTACAATCTATCGAAGTCTATTGAAGTCTGAATTTTTTATCACGGAAAAGTTATTTTGAGATATGTATATTTATCATTTTATAATCGCCCAGCCCCAGAGGAGAGTAGAGTAGCCAAATATTGTACTCAAGTAAGAGTACTGTAACTTATATAATATACATATATATATATATAGAATAATATGACTCAAGTAAAAGTAAAAAGTAGTTGTCCTCATATTTACTTGAGTAAGAGTAAGAAAGTACTCAATAAAAAAAATAAAAAAATAAAAATAAAACTACTCAAATAAAGAGGAACTGGTGAGTAACTTCTGAAAATAAATCAGAGCATGAACGTCAAATAAACAAAAAAATTATATATGGGAGTCCACACACCTGCCACCATTTAAATTTTTAAGTGCCCAGAAATCAACCACACATGCATTGAGCCCTACAGAAATATTATTTGCTTTATTCACTTCAATGACTGAATGAAGAAACTGTTTGCTGAACAGACTAATTGACTGTGTGTGTGTGTGTGAGTGAGTGAGTGAGAGAGAGCACGAGATTAATATTACAGCATAGCACCTATCCCCAAAAAGCATGTTTTACAATGACTTATAACCTTTAAGTAGGGCTAATGTCTCCAGATGCACTGTTAAAACAACAATAGAAACATCTGCAACTTACTGCAAGGTGTTTTCTCAAGTTAGAAGTGGGCTGAAATATCCACATTTGGGCAGATGAAAGACTACACTGCATCGTAAAGTTGTTGTTTTTCGGAGTCTATAGAGTAAACGCCGGGCTGTTTTTTTTCTTCCCAAAGTGAGTCATTTTGATTGGCCCGCGAAGGCTTTGTGCCATCTGATCAGTTGAATTTGAGACAAATGACACTATAGTGACCGTTTGATTGGTACAACGGCGCCCTGTGCTGAAGTCTAAGATGAAGTCTAAAAATAGATCGCGTACGCAATAATGGATAAATAAAAGTAGCGAGCAGCATGTCGATCATTGTAACGGAGTAAAAGTATCGATTCTTCTTAACATTAATACTCAAGTAAAAGTAAAGTACAATTTATCCAAAATGTTACTTGAGTAAATGTAACGGAGTAAATGTAGCGCGTTACTACCTAACTCTGACCAGCTCTAATTAAGATGGATTTTGACGGACTGTCGTAGCCGCTAAACAGCGAGACTGAGACGCCCACAGAGCACGCCACCTCGTTGGTGGCCCCCTTTGAGCTTTGTCAAGAGAAACACAGACTGGCCACCATTTTTACATCCTATTTCGTCTGTTTTGTTTCGGCGACAAATGTCTTTCTGCCAAAAAACGAAAATGCATTTTGGAGTCATTTTCAATGACCGAATTTTCAGTGCATCCCTGGTTTCTGTATGCGGGGAAGGACTGGAGCGATCCGTGCAGGACTGGAGTTAGCGGTATACCCTTATTAAATATAGAATGAGCTAGGGTAAAAGCGCTGGCTACTTAAATGATTTAAAAAAGATAATAATGATGATAATAATACTAACGCATTCAATTAATTGATTTCTGCAATGATTCCGAGGGTTTCATGCACGTTGCTCACATATTTATGAATAAAAAAAAGTCCCATCCACGTCTGCGGAGCTTGCGTATATATCTGCCTGCACCTCGATCAAAATCATCAAAATTGCGCTACACCAGCGGTTTACGTTGCGCCAAAAGTTTGACATGGCCTGAAAAGGTCTAACTTTAGACCGACTTTCAGTCATCAAATTGTCACATGCAACGGTTGGATGTCAAAGGACACACACCCTCGTTGCGTTGGCACGGCCATCTCGGCACAGTCAGCCAAATTGACAAACACGGCAGTAAGCCTTTGTTTCGTTTGTGTGTAGAGTATTGTAAGTGATAGCTGATCAAAAAGAGGGAATCACCCTTTAAAAAGCAAGTTACTGAAATGTTTCTAACAAAGAGCTCCAACATCAGAGATGATCGAAATTTTTACCAGGAAAATTACACAAAGAAAGTAATCTCAGGACTAAAACGAGACAGACGCAAAGTAAATACAGTGAAGATAAATCATGACGTCCTTCTCTTTGTCCAAATGTCAGTTTGCAAATTTTAGTTATCCAGAGGACTTCTGCAGACAGTGATGTAAGATGTTATGGACTACCATTTACATCGTGGGCCTTGGGGAGAGGGCCCATTGTGGCAAAAAGAGAGAAAATGAAACTACTTTAGCTGCATATGTGCCACATCTCCACAGTTTCATGGAAATTAGTTGTAATCTTATTTTTAATATTATAGGACAAACTTGTGTGTGGTCCTCAAGTCACAAGTTCATGCTGACTGAGATGCAGGTGAACAAGATTCAGCGCAAAGTAGGAAAGTATACAGGAACTTACTGCATGTATTTATGTAGAAAAACTCCACAATTTAACTTTTGTCTTCTGTCTGCATCTTGTACAACACAATGCTCTTGTGTTTGTTAGAGAACAATAGTGATAATGACAGCATGGCATCCATTTTCACTGCCATCCACAATAAACGATAAATAATGTAAAAAAAATAAAATAAAGTGCACAACTATTGAAGTACACAAGCATGAATATTTATTTGTTGTAATGGTTCTTTGTTCAAAGATAGTTGGTGCGTTATTTACCAAAGCACTCTGTGCCTTTAATGTGTGTTCTAAAAGGAAGCTTCCCACTTTGTGGTCTTTTTGTTTTGATGGCATTGTGGTTTGTCGGGCCAGAGTGGCACCACTTGATTGATGGCGCTGACAGTTCATATCTACTAAGGGAGAATTTGCTTGTATGTTTGCCTTCCGGGGGGCGCTTGTGTCATAAATTGTCTTTAATGCAAATATACCATAATGTGCTGTGGAACTCAGATTTCTTCAAATTTGGAATCTAACTATAAAAAATAAATATCAACGTGCTTGCTAAAAAATTATTTTTTTTTTTTCTTCCCCTTAGGTCTGTGTAAATTCTCAATCATTCAGGTCATAGTAATCTGCAAAGGTTGAACCATGGCAACCTGACTCCTTTTGTTTGGTGAATTATTTGTATTTTCTTGTTTTCCGAACACATAAAAAAAAATAATAATAATAAATAAATAAAATTAAAAAAAAAGACTTGCAGGTGCCGCTCACATATCTAATTTATTAAAATGTTTGATTATTGGACAAGTGTAAAAAAAAAAAAAAAAAAAAGTTTGCTAATGCAAAACATCAAAATAATCAAACCAAACTCAGCCATTACTTTCATAACAAGTGACAATGCTGGAATCTTGCTGATTTGGAATGTGAGTCTGCTGACTTCACATAACTTCTAAGGTGACTTCTTCTCTTCTCTTAACCCTTGTTTGAAGCGCTTCCTTTTGGGTTAAGGGTAACAAAAAGCAAAATGGGTGCAGAGTTAATACATTCATGCTTTTTGAATTAATCTATCTTCAGGCCAATATATCTGAACATTTTGGTTATATTCTGAATTTTACGATTTCAGGGGTGTTGGATTTCAAACGTCCTAATAGTGTTTGAAAGAAAAAAGTTTTTTTGAGTAGTCGACTATAATGTAATTGGAAGTGCGGTCGAAGTCGATTAATCGTTGACATAATTGATATTTTTTTCAGTACATTGCAGCGGTCCCCAACATTTGTTGCACCACCGACCGGTTTCATGTAAAGACTTACTTCGACGGACGGGCATAAAAACAAATAAAGACAAATGATTAAAAATAGAACTTACCATCAAGCTGAATTTTGTTGTTGTAATTTGTGGGAATCCTGCACGTTTCTCTTCAACAAACCAGCCGGTCTTGTGTTCAATATTCCACATACTGTAGCATAATGTGTCGTAAAACGGCAAATCATTGGTCAGCTCAAATAAGTATTTCTCTGTTTCTATTTTACTTGTGCTTTTATTAAACTTGCTACGAGTCTCATTTTTGGCTAAATATTTCCACAGCGGTCATCAGAATAGCCGAAGCTAGCTAAAGTTAGTGAGGCTAATTGCTATGCTCTTCCACAAGCAGCTTATTTTTTAACTTCCTGACTGCGTCAGCTTGTTGGCCGGACGCGTCACTGCTTCTCAAAGCGTTGTAGTCCGGCAACAGCAGCAGATGAGCAAGTCAAGCCCTCTGTAAATTGGCCGATTGGAAAAAGTTCAGTTGATTAGTCGTTTAGTCAACTTCAAGGATTAAACAGCGATTTGGAGTAGTAAAGTCGACTCATTGACTAGTCGACTCATTGTTTCAACCCCTATGTGCTATTAAATCTTCACTGATTTCACGTTATGAAATATAGCCAATGAAAAATGCATTCTTCTTCTTTTATTGCTACAAATTTAAAATGTAAGCTTAGTATCTGAATGTCAAAACTTTTGCAGAAGATATTCATCCATAATAAGACAATAGTTTAGATCCTAATAGCTCCATCACAATAAATAGCATCATTAAGCCTAATTAAAGGATTGTGTCATTTTATGAATAACAAAACAAACCAGACCACATATGAACAACTCGCACATCGTCAAGACAACGGCAGACGAATACGATTCTATGTGGTCGCCGTCATCATCATTATCAACATCAGTTTTGTCTCAAGTCTCCATTGTGGTCTCTGGGGGGTTTGCATGGTTCTAATCAGAGAGGAGTCCTGTAAAAACAACATGTTGATGTATGCAACCCAGTGTATGTTAGTGGCGACAGTTTTCCTACAAAGACTTCCTGAGGTCTGCTGCGTGAAATGCTTGAACACCACGAGTGGTTGAAGCTGAAGCTGCCAAACAGACAGCATCTCACCACAATAAACAGCAACCTCTATTTTAGCACTGATATCAAACCTCAAAGACTATAATCCTGCTTATTTCCATAACAAACACAATGCTTGGTAGTGCGCAAAGACGAAGCGCAACATCCAATACATTCCTTCCAGAAATCTGGATATGCAATACTATTTCTGAAAAATTACCATTTTATTCAATCTTTTTCCTGCCATCAAAAGGGCATTTTGTTCTTCACAGCTTTAATGGTTACAAGAGATTTGAAAAGCACTGCTGATCTACTGCTCTTTGTGCGGACTCCCACCGAGAATGCAATCTTACTTTGGCTGCGGCCGTTCGATTCCATCAACATAAATGCTTCACAAACACTTACAAAGTATTGGGGAAGGGGAAAAAAAAAAAAAAAAAAAAAACACTACTTCAACATGAATAATTTTCTGGTTGGACTTCAGGCTGGTCTGAACATTTTCCGACAATATAAAATATGGAAGTATTATGCAGGATACGAATGTGCAATTGGGCTTGAACACTTTTTTTTTTCACTCGGAATGCAATTCAGTTGACGTTGATTTTTTTACATTTGAACGGCAAATGTTCTTTAAAGACGTGGCTGAAAGTATGCATGAATGATATTTTTCACCTGAAATTCCATACATAACACTACTATCTTAAAACCATTAGGTCATCATGAAATTTGTTAAGTAATGGCCATGTACAATTAATCTTATTAGAATTCAGTGAAAGAACCCACAAAGCCAGAAACTCATAAAAAAAAGGGGGCAAGTTTTCAATATTTTGTTTCAAAGTGAAGACAATTTACAATCTCTTTTTTAGCAAAAAACATGAAGTTGATGCACATAATTTACTTTCACGGGCCACATAAAAAGACGTGGTGGGCCGGATCTGGCCCCCAGGCCTTGGGTTTGACTCTTGTGCTTGAAGGTGACGAACTTCCGTGAGCCCAAGAAGTCAGAGTCTGCATGTGCAATATAAGAATACCACTGAACAGAGTTCAATCCAGCCAATCATTGAAGAAAAACAATGACAGTCCAAAGGTTTGAATATAATATAATGAATTGTGAAAGTAAATTATGAACAAAAACTCAGCGACTCGGCTTGAATTTTAATAAACAACGCTCAAAGAGTTTACTCTCATTATCCCAACATGATTCTCGAATATTTTAATCACTTTTTTTCTGTATTGCACTCAAACAACTGCTGATACATTCTATTAGAGCCTTGACGAACGAAAATAGACCTTTTTTTTTTTTTAAAGCAGTGCTTTTGTGTTTGTGTGGTATTATTGTTCAAGTGTGGGGATTAGGATGTTTTTGTAAAGGATTCTCTTTTCTCCATCAAGAGAACTCTTACTGTAATTCATCAATCATAGCTGAACAAATAAACAGAGAATTCTGAAAGGTCACCTCCATCACTTCAGGACTGACAGTTTAAAATGACCACTGTCTTGGCTGAAACACACCGCATCCTGTGTTTGCCCCCCCTTGCCCAAAATCAGCATCCCTGAACAAATTTAATTACAATAGTCCCCTCTGTGCTGCAGTCAATGTCATTTGTGTCTTTTTAATTCTCTAATCAGCGGTGGGCAGAGGCGATATCACCGTGGCCATGCCGCTTCCCACTCAATACAGACATCCCAAAACACACACAGGTTGGTTTTGTCAAATGTTTTATTGAGTGTAGACATCTGGCTTACTGTAAAACACGCATTATCTGCCCAAGTGGGGAGAGGAGCAGGTGGCATTGTCCCCGCTGTCAGCTGTGACAGTGCTAGCAGCCATGATGGAGATTAATGAAGTATCTGGAGAGTAATGTGCTCCTTACAATTTGGAGTAGGGGGCTGATCCTGATCTTGAATAGAAAAGCTGTCAGAGTTGAGGTAACCTGCGCGCCTTGGCGCTGAGAGGGATTTGGTCCTACAGGACGTGAGACAGAAAGCGAGCGTGCAGCGGCGGCATTTGTCAGACCTGCGCTGGCACAGTCAGTCATGCTAACTGTTTGAGTCACTTTTTCTTGGGTGTATTTGGTGCATTGAATTTGAAAAAGATGATTTCTCCATTCTCCAACAGTGCAGTTCCGTCCCTGTTGTATTTCCCCGGTGCCTGTGTGTTGACAAAAAGCACAATTGTTAGAAGTTGAATGTTGTACAACAATTGGGAAAAAAACCCAAAAATGTTATAGACTGATATGTATGGCAATCCATTATTCGCCGCATTAAATACGCACATTGTAAGCAATAATTGAAAGTAATAGTGCAAGACTAGCTTCTGGTCTCTTTTATTTCCACTAATAACTCTGTCATTTTTTAATGTCTTTTTCCTCATCTTCTCAAATGCACACATACACACACACACACACACACACACACACACACACACACACACACACACACACGCTTCCCTCCATGTTTTGTTGGAGGGGTGCCTAACTTCACACTGAGAGAATAATCCTCTCTTTTGCTCATTCAACTCTCGTGCGCACAAGCACAAAATGTTAATAAACCTTTGATTGCAGCGCCATCAAACTTCTGAAGGAAACAGAACAAGTTCTAACATTTCTTTTGTGTACAGTATTTGTTCCCCTTCCCGGCCAACTCAAAATAATTGACTTGAAGTGCTAATATGGACAGGTTTATGCATTCGGCTCCTGAACAGCGTGCAATTAATTAGAAGAATCAATGTCCCTTTAAAGGCTCAGGGGACCATTTAATCCAAGCTCAATACTGCCAGAAACACTGGCTGGAGAAGGAGACAGGGGGGAAATAAAAAAATAAAAATCAATGGCTATTTGTGATTCCTGAGTATGTATTAAAGCAGACACGTCTAACTGGTTCATTTGCACTTGAAAGCAGCCATCTGGAGCAGCAAGCTTGGCTTAAGCAGATATGATTACTAATAATGTGATACCCCGTACACCGGCCCCATTCAGAGGGCCTATTCCCACAACTGGCATTAAATAGACCTTAATGCCACAGTAAGAAATGTTCTTATGAGGCCCAGAGAGGGATCAGTGAGAGAGCACGCCGTGAGGACCCAACACTCAGATCTCAACCTCGGACAACAATGGTGGAACTCCCCCAGGGACAGCCACGTTTCACTCTTTGTTTGCAGCTTATGAAGGGTGTGGACAATACACGGCTGCTGCATTAAATATCAAATACCTTTTTTTTTTTGAGTCTTGCATGGTAAGGAGATTGAAATGATTTCATGGTATTTCCTTCTGTGTGTGGGCATAATTAAATTAGTTGTGATTAAGCGGGAGAGTGGTACTATATTACAAAATGTCACACAGGGATTACAAAGACACATGTAAGGATTTGTTTTGTTGTTTTGCTATTTACTTGCATTGCTGCACATCAAAAATGTTAGTGGTTGAATGTTATACTTGATTAATTTCTGACTATAAGCAAGCAAACACAAATTTGAGAATATAAAAAAAGGTGAATTCCTTTTGAAAGTCCTCATTCCTGCTCAAAATGGGAAAACGTCAAGAGCTCTCGGAAATTGGAAGAATCCGCATTGAAGCACTTCATCGTCCTAGACCAGGGCTCACCAAACTTTTTGAAACTGAGCTACTTCCTGTGTGCTGATTAATGTGAAGGCGTACCATTTTTATACACACTTAAGAAATAACACATTTGCTCAAATTAACTTTCATTACTTGCTCTTGTTAATAGTTCATAATATTCATCTACGTGAGAACACGTTGACCATTCAAATTATTTCTCATAAAAACAGATACAGATAAATATCAATATTTAAATGCTCACCTCTACAACATTCTTAGGAAATCACAATGTGACTGTGGGCACCATCTTGGTGACCTCTGACCTAGATGGTGGCGAAAGAAAGGGACAGGGCACATTTTCACATCATTCATGAAGAAGAATAATTAAAACAACATCAATAATAATATTACATTTTCATGATACCAGGTTGTTCACATGATGTGAACTGAGCTGAATTCAGTTAAATAAAAACATTCCATTATAAAATGTACAATGGCCTCGCGGAAAAGAAAGACATGCAAGCCAAAATTATTTGCTACTTATCCATGAAACTGCGCTTATTTATGGCATTTCACGCTTGATTTAACTTGCCGCTTTCTATCACTGTCGCATTACCGCCGCTGTGACTTTGGGATTTGGGGCGCTCTGAGCCAAACGGCACGGCGTTGTAGATCTGATAAAAAGCCTGCGTTGAGCTTCCATCATCCAGTGAAGGCACATATAGTGATAAAGATATGCACAGTTGGAGCACAATGGCAATGTTTAGAACCAGGAGCGCTCGGTTTGACAGGAGCCGTGCTGCAGTGTGGGCACTAATTTCTTCCCCCGAGGAAAGGTGAAGAGCAGTTTGCAGTCGGCGACTGTCAACTCGACTGATCACACGAGACTTTCCCTCATCTGTGCCGGCATGCTGGCTGTTCACCTTGACAGCGCTCTTGCTGCCTTCCTCTTTAAAATCCTGGAATTTCATTACTGCCGCCATAATGAAGCCCTTCTCCAAGTCTGTGCAGATCTTTCCGGTCGCCTGTGGAGCCTTAGTTCCTTTCTGTCAGGGAGCAAAGTAAAGGAAAAGGACAAATGCATTGTTTTAGGGAAGCTGGATTACAGCGTGTGAAGAAGGCAGTGTTTGCGTGAGGTGTCGTGAGCGTCGCACGCACATTTGTTTTCGGGCCTCGAGTCCAGATTCCTGGATAGCCTTCTAGTCGGCTGGGCATTGCCAGGGCAGCGTGGACGGTGATAAGAAGTCAGCCTTGCTATCAGCACCGTCTGGTTCCCATTCCTTGTTGCTATTGATTTCTGCCCGAGTAATCTTGTGTCATTGTGAGTCTATGCTTGGCTCTCTGGTCATAAGGGCAAGAAGAGCCAGTGTTGCAGTGAGAGGCCAGGACAGTTTAGACCTGCAGGCCTTGATAGTGTTTGGTAATTCACATCAAATTCAATAACGTCTCACTGTGCTCGACGCAAAAACGCAGACAGGATTAAGTTCTGGAGTGTCTCAAGGAGAGCATAAATGTAGCTTTGAAGTGAGTTCTGGTCTACATTTACTGAGCACAACAATGGGTAGTTTTCAGTGAAGGAAAGTGGAAGAGCTCTTCACACAATCCAGTTGATGGGAGTGAGGGCAAAGAACCATATTTGGCCATTTGAACTTAGTCAAAACAGAAGCTACATGCCTCACTATGTGGTAGAAAAAAAACATGTAACAAAGGCTATGATAATAATGGAAATATTGAATCAAATATAAGGAAAGACAATTCAAATATTTATGCATGCATCTATTTTCAATACTCATTGTCGTCATTAGGGTCTCAGGTGAGTTGGTGCCTATTCCAGCTTACTTCGGGTGAGAGGTGTACACTCTGGAATGGTTGCCAGCCAACCACTGGGCACATTTAGACAAATCAATTAAAATATAGTCCAGTGTTCATCGATTGTTTTGGGGGGTAACCTATCCTCTGTTATTTGCTGAAATACTTAATAAATTGCTATTTTTGTGCTCAGGCCAAAGCCCCGTCTCATAAAAGTTGTGCTTTGGGCCTATCGTGTGGCATTTTGGTGCCAAGGAACTATGTTAAAGTGAGGGGAGGAACTTCTATTCTATCATGGTAATGTCCAAACATTGAATTGAGGCAACTGAACTCTCCTTGTTTGTTGAATTTTTGTTTAGTTTTTTTTTTTCTTGTTTTCCTAAACTGTTTAGAAATTATTTAGGCAATATTACGAATTGTAACTGGAGTTTGGGGCCTAAAATTATCATGGCAAGGGCTGCACGATATTTAGTTTGAGCATCAGCATCGCAATGTTATGTGCGTGCAATAGTCACATCGCAAGGTCTCCTGCGATGTTAGTGTTCTGTAATATGCAGGGAATCATCTGTAATATTAAAAGTGACCAGGACCTGTTTGGACATGTTCATAGAAAGAATGTACACGTTGAATTTCCTATTTCGCTCTTCAGAATGAAACTAATGTTGACAGGCACTGCGCAGCTGCGTGAGTAAGCGAGGTGCGTTCAGGGACACTGCGTAAATGGGAGTGAATGTATTCTTTTGTAATACAGTACACAATTGTAAAAATGGATTACTAGGAAAATGACTCTTTGTATCAGAATGCTTCAGTTAAAATACTGTATGATCACGCTGTGAAAATATGGAAATTATTTTGTTCTGTAATATAAGAGTAGAAAAATTATTTAGTTTATATAGTTAGCCAGAGCTGCAAAGAATGCAAAGTTATCAATGTCCTTTGACCATCAATCCTGTCATACTGTGGGATGTGTTTGTTTGCACAATATGGGGGAAAAAAGTCCTGTTTTTGTTTTAATTACTCATTTTAAAAAACACCTTTCAAATAAGTTTTTCCTCATGTTTTTGAGATTGCGGGGTGAAAGCTGCAGCTGCTTGCTAGTGTGGACTGAATGGGTGGCAAAAATGGGGAAATGAAATGCCAGTATTTTGAGGGTAATGGCCCGTCAGCAACATATTGACAAAAAACAAAAAACGACAATTAACTACCGGTAGTTAATTTTTGGACCGGCGAACGGAACTTTGAACTAGTTTGCGTAGTTTAAATAAATTATAATTTAAAAAAAATAATAAAATAAAATTTAAAGAAAATCGCAATGTCATTTTTTTTTCACTATCGTGCAGCCCTGATCATGGCCTATGCATTCTGGACAAATCAGCTTTATAAATTGTGTCAAATTGTAGCCAGCTAAACTGTCATCTCAGTTGTAAAGTTTGACAATGAATCACATGCACACTATTTGCTGTCTCTGTTGTTTAGTACTTTGTCAGATCTCAGAGGTTAAAATCAGCAAGAGCCAGAACTCTAAGGCCCACCTAAGTGGTTGTTGCCCCACGAATTATTCACATATAAAAACACTACTCGTAGTTTTAGAAATCATTTGCACCCGCGAGTCCTCTTTAAGACCTCACGGATGACTGATGTTCAATTTATATGCATGGAAATCAAGCTGGCCAGCGATGACAAACGAGCCAAACAAGTGATGTGGCTGCTGTGTATCACGGGGACTCGTCAAGCCCTCCTGCTCTCCCGCCTGTGTTTGCGTCTGTGCTCAGGAACTGTTGAACGCTTTTAATTAAGCATCTAATCAGGCTGGGGTCAACATATTTCATGCCACAAGAATGATGCGTATTTAATGGCGCTAATACATTACCATCTCTTTGCAATCTCACTGATGGAGTGCTTGTGATCTTAACTACCATTAATCAGCATCAAGGTTAGTCTATGTGGAGGGAAATGGATTAAAGGGGTTTTTATTTTTTATTTTTAATATGGTACATTACAACAGATGCACATTGTCCTCCTTAAAAGCAATGCTGATAGATAATGGTCACCTCTATCCTGCCTAATAAAGCATGTGAAAGGGAACATGTTACTGAGTGTAGTTTTTACAATGCAAGATATATTGGCTTAATATTGTTCCTCACTGATGCTTACTTGACTAAATGCCCCGAGAAGCAACTGTGGCTGGTTGTCCTCTGTTATGTTGCCATAACATGCGTTGAAGTGTTTCATGGCTTTTTTAAAATTTTTTATTAAGAATAAATAACAGTGCCATCAGTCATGCGGTGGTAAGAGCTAACGTGCAGATGTCATCACAATGTAATGCAAGGTGTCTTGTGTAAAAGTGAGCTCACTTTCCCCTCTGGCCCCAGCACAGTCTGAGGAAGTCTACAAAGTTGGGTGGAATCTTGTCTGAACATCTGCACCATCAGTTAAAATATTGGCGAAGAAGTAGTTACAACAGGACCTTCACTTACGAGTGCCCTAACGTTATGCATTTTCCGAGATACGAATCATCGCTTGGGTGATTATTTTGTGTTACGAGCAAAGATTTGGGTCATGGACGAGCCTCAGATATGCAACCACTCAAGTGAAGTGAAAGTAAAGTTGCCAATGCACTTTCAGCTGTCAAACACTCAAATCTAAAATGAAAACACTCTCAAGGAGCATGGCGTAGACGCTAATATTGAAGTAAATGCGTGGTAAACGGGCAGCTAGAGTCAAAAATCCTGACATCACTCAATAGGCCACGCCCTTTAAAGGCACACATCAACATAAATACTGTAGTGTGCGTCTGTGTGTGTGTGTGTGTGTGTGTGTGTGTGTGTGTGTGTGTGCATACATGCGTGTGTGCAACTTTCATCTTAATCACATTTTATATAAAACCAGTTTATACCGCTTCCGGCAACCTTCGGAAACACTCAGCATACGTGGACGTGTTTCTTCTTGTTCCTCATTTTTTGTTAAGATTACGTGTGATCACGCGAGCGTTCTGTTTTGGAGGACTTGTTCCGAGATCGGCGGTGGAACAGAATCTTTGTATGTGTGGGATTCTGTGTTGACATCATCTGAGCACACCGCACACAACACAACCAAAATTGTTAAATGCCTGATTTTTTAACTTCATTGCTGGGGTCTGTTTCAGATGAAAAAAAACAAATCTTTTAAGATTGGAAAAATCCTTGTGTGTACTATTGCTTAGGTATATGTGATGGGTGATTTGTAATGACCACCAGAGATGATATTCTCTGTATAATAAGCCCGTGGACAATCGACATGATTTTGAAGCCCTTAACTTTAAAGTACAACTATTATAGATTGCTGCTTTAAAGTCAAACGGAACATGTGTTAAACAGGTGCAATATACTGTTGACTAACAACCTGTCTTATATGGCTGCATATTATATATTATATTTAAGCTAGATGTTGACCAAAGGTTGGTCTTGTTTTTATTTTCTCATACATAATCCACATCAGTTTCACAGGAAAGTAATACTATCCAGTCCATGTAGTGTAGGTGTTACTATGCTGATATATACTGATCTTTAGCAAGATCAAATTAAGGGGATAGAGAAAAATAGTTGGCGTATGATGCACCTGGAATTGGATTTTGTGGTGAATTGTCAACAACTTGGAAAACATGACAAAAGCATCAGAAAATTGTATCTTCTAATATCTTTATGTTCCATAAAACTCAATGAATTATGTAATTCCTATTTTGGTACAATAAGATGAGAACATAAAACTGAACTGAAAAATATTAATGCATTTACTCAACAAAATCTTATTTGTCTAACAGATTGTTTACAATAAACCATGTTTTTTTCCTTTAGATTTTAAAAGCACTGGAATGTAATGTTAATTCATTTATTTATTTATTTTTTAACTCCAACGCAACATCTGTATTGATGCGAGCGCTGTGATCCTATAACACAAAGCTCTCAGCTGGCCGGTCTGTGTACACTGAGACACAGAGGGAGGAGGAGCCCCCGGCAAGGCCCCCAAACACTAGAATGAAAAGCGACATCAATTTTGGCACAGACATCCTCCGTCACACAGATTAGGCAGGCACAATGCGCGGGCTCCTTATCTCGTGCGGCAGGAGGAGGGCAGGCAGATCTGCACGGGATGGAAACATTCTCATGGACGTAATGGGCAAAATCAATTGTTGCCCTCCTCAATCAATGTATAGCCCCCACTTTCACTGTTCAGCAGCTCACCAGTAATTGAAGTTATCCTGGGCCTGTAATGACCGCCTAAAGCACAACCATGACAAAGTTGAGAGTGTGTGATATCAGTGAGGCTGCCAGCAGGGTGGAACGTGCTGCATTGGTTTGTGCGCTCCCTTACAATCTGTGCTGGGGTGGTCGGGGGGGGGGGGGGGGGGTGGCACTTACCCATACAGTCCATCCACAGACCTCATCAGGTCCAGCAGTGAAGAAGTACTCGAGGTGCAGGGCAGCGTTGCCTGCCTTGATGATCTTGCCCGGGGTGCTGGAGGAGACGCATTTTAGTCACAATCAGCTGTTGTGTTGACTTCATTGCTTCTGATGGCAACACACTGCGGCAGCAAGACCCCATTCATTCTAATATAAACCTATTAAATGAATATGATGGGTCACTTTGTTTCACACAAGACATTCAACTCTCCAGTGGTTTCTTTGATTAATTAGCAGCTCGTAGACTCATTTAGCGTTTTTAAGAATTGAAGCAGATGACTCGTTCCATGCCGAGAGATGGCGGAAAAAAAAAGACTGCTGTCATAATTTTTCTCTCCATAGAGGTTTTCACACAAGAACAATAAACCCAAAATGCCCAAGTTATAATTATACCTACAGATGACAGATGACAGTTAAAAACTTAATTTAGAGGAAAACCCTTTGACTGAGTTGTTCAGCAAGAAGAGGGATCCTTTGCTTTATAATGGTAATTACTCTGCCATTTATTATTCTATCAGCACATGCAATTAAAGGCGTGCATGGAGGACACAGTTGATAGTAAAATGTGTTCACACTGAATACTAATGACCCTCTGTGTCTTGTGCTCTGCGCAGAATTTACGCACCTCCTCTCGACTCATCTTGCAGCACGCTCTCCAGGCCGCCGCTGAAAGAGATGACCAACAACCTCGGCTCGTGAACGTCCTCCCACTCCTTCATTTTCATCAGCCTGGTAAAAACAAACAACTGGTTAGACGCAGTGACTAGCCTGAGACTATTTGTCATTGGCTGCTGCAAGCATATTGATGACAGCGACGTCTGAAGACTGTGGGCCCCACGAGAGTTTGACTTTGTCTCCGACTAAAGGAGTGCACTGAAATAACGAACATGCTATGTTCAAAACAAGTGATAGATTTATAACCTTAATCCGCTAAAAGTAGACGAAGTGGATTATCAGGACAGAGCCTGTGTATATGAAATAGGTTCTTACAGAAGTGTATCAACTTACGAGTTTTTCGTTTGGCAGATTTTTTTGCTTTGACTTGCGAGCGCGAAACTTGAGATATAAGCGCTTTATGGTGGCAGTGAACTCAACTCACTTCGTAACAAGCAGCAGTTTGGCAGACAATTCTTCAAAAAAGAGAGTTCACACTGTTAACTGCCACTCGCAGTTAGAGTTTATCAAATTAGACATAAAACAAAGAGAAATTAAATTTAAAACAACCACATAAATTTGCCTTAGAATTGTCCGCTAGCTTACTGCTAAAAACACAAAACACCATAGACGGGCTAACGGATCGATTGCTGCAATGTTTTAATCCTTTAGGCAACAGATATTTGAACACAGATGGTGCATCAACACATGTAGACAGACAACATAACAATACTCACAAGCATTATTTATTCATCCTCTACCAAAAACGACTAATATTACTGTAGTTTATTGAACCAGTTACAGTAGTTCTGAGTCTTCATTTGTTTTTTCATGACGGTGTTATACTGTCCCCTGGCGGCCAAATCGTGCATATCAGGAGTAGCAATGAATTACCCATGATGCACAATCAATTTAATTTTGTTTACGTTCAATTGACTGTTTTATTAAATAAATATTGTGGGAGTGCTATTTTCATTTTTAAAAACATCACAAAAACGTTTATTTTTTTGGGGGGAGACTGGAACAGTGGGAAAAACAGTGTTTTGAGTTACAAGTATGGTCAAAGAACAAATCAAACTTGTATCTCAAAGCACCACCGCAAGGCCTTCTGTGTTGGCCTCAACACATCAAAAGCACTGACCCACATTTACGACCTAAATTCCAGCATTTGGTCCATGAAGTGATATTATACTTATTCTCTTTATTTCATCGCATTTCTCTTGGCTGCACTGCTCCCAG
Source organism: Phycodurus eques (assembly GCF_024500275.1). NCBI lineage: Eukaryota > Metazoa > Chordata > Actinopteri > Syngnathiformes > Syngnathidae > Phycodurus > Phycodurus eques. The sequence continues at coordinate 16,693,195 of NC_084536.1, forward strand.
TAAATGTATCATTAAAAAAAATAATAATAATAATGTTGTCCGCCATGTCAAGTTAATCTGCCCAGGGCCTTCAGAACAAGTAGTGGTGGTGAATGTAACCTAAAACTATATTAGTAATGGAACTATTTCTTTAACCAATCAGATTTCCAATTCATCCTTACAGGGCCAGAGCACTGGTCCTCAATGACACAGTATTTTTTGAGTCCTTCGATCGGTCGGTCAGAGCACAACTTCCAGCCAAATTCGACTTGCAAAACAAATATCTAGCAATCTGTACACATTAACACCTGTATATTTATCAATCAGCATCTCTGGTGGGGACTAAGATCTATTTTGTGGGACAACACTGAAGAAATTAGACTTTGCGCCAATGTAAATTAGTCAGTGTGCAGTGTATTGTATATCAGTGCACATTTACTGTGCTCAAATTTACTCCGCAGCCATTAATATGTCAACCGCTGGCAACAAAAGTGTGTGCACCTCTCAGATAAAATGTCCCAATTAGCCATTTTCACTGTGCCATGTGACCCGTTCGTGTTACACAGCCCCAGGTGTGAATGGGGAGCGGGCCTGTTAAATTTGGTGTTATCGCTCTCATATTGGTCACTGGAAGTTCAATATGGCACCCCAAATCAGAGTTTTGCTTAGGGGTTTCCTCACTTTTATTGCCAATGGTTTTGACATTATTGAGTCATTTGAGCACCAGTAGATCTACAAGCTGTACACAGACTTTTTTACATTGGCGCAAAGTGTCAGTTCTTCAGTGTTGTCCCAGAATGATGGAGATTCTTCTTCATTTGGTGCTTTTAGTAGCAGTGCAGCATGCTTTCTAACATGTTAGTCCCAAAGTAACTCATAGGTGCGGCATTAAGATCGTCAGCATATGGCTCACCTCGCCTTCAATTGTGTATGAGATCATCCGTATTGTGCCTGAACTCATTCATGTCCATTCATTCGTCACCTGTCCGAAACGCTTTTGTGCTTCTTTCTCCTCTTTGTCTTCCAGTACAGCGGGACACCTGACATAGCGGAGCAAAGACGGCGATAATGGTAACTCTCAGTCTGAACAATATAAGGGTAGTTGGGGGGTTAGGGCAATTATGAGATTAGCCCTACTAGCTCTGGAGGCCGGGATTGGACGAGTCTGAAAGAACAGCAGCTCACAAATCCATTTTCACACGGTAGCCTGACACAGGTCTAAGGCAGGATTGATTGGAAAAGTGTCCCTGTCATTATGTGTAATCCTAGTTTCCTGTTTAAAGAGCTGAAGAATCAAAGACAGGGAGGGAGACAGAGCACCTCAGTGGCACGGCCAGTCCAATAACAGTGTGACGGTGGCTCCGACAATGATTAGCAGTCTAAATTATATGACAGGAGAAGCTTGCTTTGACGGGACGCTTTGCCAAAGACGCTGAGCAAACTGGCACATTTGTCAGACGCACATCTACTAAAGCCAGAGATCCTCTTTCTGTTTACATCCAGAGTTTATGTTTGGCTGCCATCCAGGTGCCACCAATGCCTCGCTATTAAAAGGAAGAAAAAGTCAAACTGAAGATGGCCGCTGGGTCTCGAAGGTAGAAAATCCAATCGGCGATAATAGCAGATGTAATTTGTCACTTTTGGCTGCACGCAGTTGTATTTGGTTGGCACGTGATTTGCATTCCTTAGATACGCCGTTCGCAACAGGCGGCTTGAATAATGATTCTCTCCACACTAGTCAAGGGCTGTGATCCTTTGAATAGACCATTGTACCTGAGACTGTAATTGGTGAAGACCTGACAGAGCCGAGCCAAGTTGGCCGTGTAACGAAGGGGCTCGTGGTAGCAGGCTGAGGGATGATTTTAATAATGTGCAGCCCAGACGGATAACGTGAGGTGCAAATGAGCGCGGGGGGTTCTTCTGGGTCCTTGCACTGAGTGACACAGGTGCAGGCAAACACCTTGCAGGAACACGAAACACCCCCTTCCCGCAAGAGCACAGACAAAGCACTGTCAATTAGACGCCGCCGTGCTCCGTCAACACCACTCCCCAAACCGCTTCCGTCGACTCCACTGCCGGCTGACTTCCGCCACTCGGCCATTTATATTTATGTCCTTTCCAATTATTACTGTGAAAACACCTGTGGAGTGCATACATTGGGCAAGTGTTTATGTAAAACATGGCTGTTTTGCTGTAATTGCTTGAGTCACATCTTTTGAGGCATAAGTGATAGTGGAGTCAGCCAAAACATCTAATGAGATCTAACTGTATCGAAAATTCTGCTTTGACAAAATTCTGCTTTGATACAAAAATATTGTTGTAATCCTCTAACTCAATGGTGGCCATTTATGTCCACCTGGCTTCCCTTTTTTTGAACATGATAGCTGTTCTAGTTAATGGTTAGAATGAAACTTCCAAAGAGTATTGATGTTTTGTCTGATTTAGTCATTTCCAACTTCAGAGCTTTAAATATCAATAATATACTGTTAACATCGAATTGTACATTTTGGCTCTATTGTGGCCACCTTTGGCCAACTCATGAAATCTACATTTTTAATGTCTTATTTACTGGATTGAAACATCCAATGACAGTAAAATGGGTTTCATTTCTAGACAAGACTTGGAAATGTTCAGTTTTTATCTGTTTTATCAGATTAGATCATTGGTCAATTTTTGGACACGAAGCAATTTCATACAAAATTCTTAATTCTGAGCAAATGAATAACTGAATATTGATTTCATGAAGAGGAGATACCCTTTTATGACCATGAAGAAGTACTATATATTTTAATTTAAGAAGGGGAAGCTCCCTCCACTGACCATAGAAAGACTGTACTATAAGCACTGTAAGCAAAAAAAAGGAGAAAAAAAGTCATTTTTGAGGGTATTTTACAACCAAGGCAATGTGCAAACAAATTGGAAGTGTTAAAAAAATTAATTCATATTTGACTAATGACAAGAACTGATCTTAGCAGTAAAAGAAGCATAAAACATTTTTTTTTTTTTTTTTTTAAATCTTTAAGTTACAGACTGTCTGTATGTGGCCCAAATGACCCTGAACAAGCTGCAATCATAGTAAAACCAAACAAGGCCTAAAATATAAAGAGATAATTAACATTTTGTTTATTGTGGTTGTAGTTCGCAGTGGGTGTGACTATTTTCACATGAGAGAGGCAAAATATGAGATACACTCCTCAGGATGATGCAGTGATATTACTGCAAGCTACAACTGCAATAATAAACATTGTTTTTGATCATAGAAGTAATTATGACTTCTCTCAAAAATGAGCATGATTATCTTTGTAAAGGCCGAATTCTTTCATTGGATCTTATTAGATAATGCAGGTGTACTTAATGGGATGCTCAATTAGTGTTTCATTTCAAGTAAGATATTTCTCACTGTTGTTGAGTTACAGGAAAAAAAAAAAAAGATGTGTGTAAGTGTGTATGCAATGTCTTGTCACTCTGTCAGTCTTGTCATTATATCTCAGCATTGAGTATCATCTCTGGGTTAATAGAAGGATTCAGCACTTTCTGGCCTTGCTATCCCCCCTCTGAACAAATGAAGCCTGAAATTTTTATTCTTTTTATAATGGAATTCCAATGGCCTTTGCTGCAAATCAAGTGGAAATTCTTGCATATCAAGTGTGAGAAATTAAATGTTAACCACGTTTTACTGTGATTAAGGGTGACAGGGACATTATTTCTGCTAATCATTCACCAGCATGTGGGCTCAAACAATGCTTGGCGGACAAGCTGTTTGTGCTCCTTCCAACAAAGTTTCCTTAGGTTTTAATCCAGTACAAATTCAGGTTAGTTGATAAGCGTTTAGTACATGTAACGATATGAAAGTAGCACCAATGGCAAAGTGCTATCATGACACCAAATTGGGAAATGACAATAAAAATGAATGTCGCACACAGACTGGGTGTGACTAGAGATGTCCCACAGGGAGACACCCCCCAGGGCTGCTCTATTTGTCTTAATGTGCGAGAACCCGGAGGGGGTAGCATAATTCCTGTGTTTCCAGATGCCTCGGGCTTCCCCATGGCTTTGTCAAAGCTTTGATCGGCTTAAATGGTTTGGGAGGAGAAAACAATAGGAGGTTCTAGAATACAAGGGCAGCTCGCTGAGACAATGATCTGGGCCTGACGAGATGTTCATATGGGCTGGCTTAAATAGAGCTAAGACTAAGCCTGCTAAATATGGGCCATCACCTACGGCTTGAGAGTTTCTTTCAGATGCAACTGAATAATAACGGACTCAAAGCATAATCCACAGTATTGCCAGCGACAGAAAATAGAAGTACAATTGTAAGATAAGGGGTGTCCAAACTTGTTTTCTGTATTCCACGGAATACAGAAAATGTAAGGATGTAACGACTTTTACACACAAAAATAGGTGTGGCGATATCACCTTCGATATATCGTAATTTCTCGTGTATAATGTGCACCCGTGTATAATACGCACCCACAAAGTTGACCTCAAAATTCTGGAAAACCCTTGTACCCATGTATAATGCATTTTTACAATGCATGATTTTGCTTCTCCCCATATGATCAAAACACGAAGTATTATCTGTATTTTGTTAGGTTTTTTTTCAAAGAATTATTCTGAAGTTAAGCAGTTTATTTGAACACGTAATACCTTTTTTATTTACTTGCTCTTATTTTGAATTCACAGCCCCACTTTTATTTAGTAAATGAGAAAACAGACAATTGTGCTCATATGTTTGATTACCCAGGCAGAATTTGTAAGATGGGTACAATTCTTTAAAGAAAACATGAAGGACCAGGGGAAACATTTAATTTTAGTTTAATGGGATTCAAATTAAACGGTCAAGAATATCAGAAAAGCATTATCATTAAACAAAACATAACCATAAAGAAATTCATCATGGTTGTTGTTCAGTCATCAGTCATATTTAAAAAAACAACAACACAATATTTCACAAATTCTGCCAGGGTATGTAAAATTATGAGCACAACTGTACATATATGCAGTCATACGTACCCCTGTTATATTGGAATGAAAGTGTAGGCTACACCTTTTTTTATAACCACCAGGTGGCAGTGGCATATTGGAATTAAAGTGTACAGCTTTTTAATAGCCACTAGATGGCGGTATACATTTATAAAAAGTGAACGTTTGTTCCATTTGCCCCTACACCTATGTATAATGTGCACTATTGACTTTTGGCAATTTATTTGGGGGAGGGGGGGGGGTAAATGCGCATTATGCATGAGAAATTACGGTAATCGTGAACGTTGCTTTATCGATGTGCCATTTTACATGATTGAGTATTCATACTGTCTCGAAAAGAAAACAATCGAGCGAGTGCATGGATGGCATAAGAGGAAGAGCCAAAAGGAGTAAGCGCATGACAGTCTTCAGTCGCTGAATCAGCGGACATGAATCAGTCACGCGACTCAGTGGCAAGGAAAACAAACTGTCGCTCTCAAACTAGTGGGTTGACTACGAGCAACCTTCTCAGGAGTTTAGCAGATTAACAGGTCGGTGAATGGTCACTATGGACATCAATGGAACACGTATAGTTTTTTGTTGGCCAACAGGTAAATCAAACAGGTCACTCGATGTAAGCACTGGCTTCACAAACTGCGGCCAGTTTAAAAGTGAAACGGAAAGATTGGAGAATGGACGGTGCTGTTTTGATCGTATATTCAATGGAGGATTTATTCATTTTGAATAACATTTACAAAGAAAACTGCCCTGTCAGTCATCCCGACTGCTGGTGAGGCTAATGGAGGAGCTAGCTAGCATAGCCCTAATATATCATATACAGGAAGTCCTCGATTTACGAACGAGTTCCGTTCCTACACTGGCGACGTAACACGATTTTCCGCGGAAGACGGATTTCACCGTTAAAGTCGAAATTTACGGCGAAATACTTCTGTTACGGGTATTGTCCCACGTGATTGTGACAGCAAGCTCAGCGTGTGTGGGCGTGTGCGTCGATGTGTGAGTGAGACGGGACTGTGAAGGAGGAAGGAGTGCGAGTGTGTACAGTAGCAAGTGTGGAGACGGCGACCGGGGAAGAGTAGCGATTAGCGGAGGACCCGTTGACGAATGTGCAGAGGAGCTAATAAACCCATTAAAGCAGCAAATCGATGCTTCGTGCCTTTATTGTTGCCTTTATTAATTGGTTACCTGAAATACCATTGTGCAAACCTGATTTGGCATATTCTCCTGTACTGCACATAACTTGAAGTTATTAATTGTTAAATATTGCCATAGAATATTCTTGAGCAATGTTTTGCATTAGATGCATGTAGCACTTTACAAAATAAAGCTGTTGTTCTGAAACACTGTCTAAATATAAATGTCCTGGGAAGTAAGTAGATTTACATTTTACAGATCACATCCCGTATGGGACCCTCAAATGAAGCAAAACGTGGAGCAAACCATTTTTGTTTCTGGAACTGAATTATCTGTATTCACCAGGGAGTTTATGAAAATAAATATACTACGATTTTAGTCAGTGTTGCCTCGCTATTTGCATGGGATTTAGATTGGGACCAAACCCTGATGAGCAGAAATATGCAATCGGCCCCTTAAAAAGGTTTGTAATTGCCACAAGATGGCACCAAAGTAATATTTTTATATTAGTCAGGACTTTGGCCTGAGCACAAAAAAAAAAATCAAGTTAGTTTTTTTGGCGAATAACGGAGGACAGGTTAAAAAAAAAGGTGAATTTGCAAATAGTGTATCGTGCATATTTGGGAGAATGAGATACAAATGCCCCAACTTACTAAATGGAGTACATACGAAACTCTTCTTCGTTTATGTGTGCATGACTGCATTATATTGCCCCCCAGTGGCCAAGTCACAAACACCAGAAGTAGCTGCAATGGATTGGTCATGATGCACAAACTGTTTAACCCTTTATACTCTGTTTAATCACATTATTAAAATACATTTGTATTCTTATAATGTAATTACTGCCTAAAACTGTGCTGGACTATATACACAGACAGAGGCCTGGTATCTGAGCCTAAAACCTGCTGCAGATGATATTACAAGCCGAGCATCTTTACAGGGGTAGAATGTTGCTGCAACAAACTCCCACTCCCTTTCCTTCTTGCTTTCTCTGCTAAGGGAGACCAAAAAAAAAAAGAGGTGTGAGCTCATGGCGGGCCAGGAAGTCACGGAAGAAGGGGGCCCTGTGGGAAACGTTTCATCCTCCCAGTGGTGAGCTCCAGAGCGACGAGAGTCGCTCCCCACGGCCAAGACTTAATGGAAATGCATCATACACTGGCATCTCTGAAGGAGATCCGACACACTCGCCCACATAAACGCCAATATTGTCAACCCCTTTCAGTCTACAAAGCGAGCGGGATGTGGAGGAAACGCATCTCAATGCACGCACAATGGGAGCAGCTTTAATTAAGAGCGTCATCTCACATCACCAAAAAAGAAAAAAACCTTCAGAGAGGGCTTGGAAACAAGCTTTTTTTTTTTTTCTTGAAATAAATCTAAATAAATCTAATAAAAATATTTGATGTCCAAAGCCATGCAACTTCTGAGGGGATATTTTGTCACTTTTAATATTTGCACGTGATGCAAGCCAAAAGGAGCAGTCATCAGTGAGAGGTCAAGAAGGCACTCTATGACCAAAGGGCACGAAAATATTGCTATTTCTATACAATTAAGTACACACTGGTTCCCAAAACAGTTTTTGGGAGACAATGCTCAAATGCTTTAGAATGCACCAAAAATCAATTCGGTGTTCAGGATTTTAATTTTTATTTTTTTCACCAAACTGGTATGGTTGACTATGGACAGGGAAAGTCAATCATACCTGAAATATTTAACCCTGCAAAGGTTTCTGGCACCATGGTGCACTAATGAGGCAGAGTACGTCTGCCTCATAGTTTGGTTCTGGGTTGGAATCTCGGCTGCAGCCTTCCATTGTTGAGTTTTGAGACTTCACATACAATACACCAGTGGCATCGCTAGGCTTATCTTATGGGGGTTCAGCCCCCCTAAAAACCTTTCAAGCCCCCCAAAAAATATTTGGCAGTATTTGTTTATGGCTAAGTTTAAGAGACCTAAGCCCCCTAAAACCGATCTGCAACCCCCCCCCCCCCCCCCATATTGTTCTCCACAAATTGATCCTGCAATATACTGTACTGTATTATTTTTTATTGAACCATAAAGAAATGGCACAATTGTCAAAGAATAAGCGTATTGCCACAAAGAGAGGAAACAGGGAAGAATAAAGAAGTGTGGTCATTTTGAGAGGGTCCTTCTCAAAGCTATTTGTGAGAGCTGAGTTAAAATAAAATAAAAAGCATAAATGAATCTGAAATTCAAGCTGTATCCCAGAGGACTGTTCTTCCTCACCCAAAATCCTTCTCCTTATGGGGTATCCAAGCTGTCATTCACCAGCAGTTGACTGGGCGAGAGAAAATAAAGGGCCTTGGGGAGAACGGGGGGAGTCGTCAGCATGTGACAAAATTGTGACAAGAACAAGCAAAGTGTGCAGCGCCGAGGAACACCGCACACATTTCTCCAGCTCGTCCCCCCCCCCCCCCCCTCCCCCACTCCCAAGATGACAGCTTAATGTCTACCACATGCAATATTTATTCCCATCGTGTGTCAGACTGTCTAGCTGTCCCAGGGAGTACAAAGAATGCTACTTATTAGAATAAAAGCAGAGGGAAAGTAATCAAGGACATGCGTAACATCAGCCAATCATGCTCTCTCCCAAGCTTGCATCTTTTTTTTTTTTTTTTTTTTGCTCCCTCCGTTCAAAACAGTCAAACAATAACCCTAATAATGGGCGATGTGGCTCTTCGCATGGCAACCCTAAATTTATTTCTCAGGTGTAAGCGTGTGTGGGATGTGCTCTTACAAAGGTGATAAAAGCAATACACTTAACCCACATTTATTGCAGAGGATACCTTAAAGCACCACACGCAATGGGTGAACATCAGCGAATGTTTTTCATCTTAGCCCTCTTCCACTCTGTGAAGTCATTTAAACTTACTAAACTAAACTAAACTAAATTATTTCTCGACGCCTGTTCTCACACACTCGCTCCCACATTTCTCCAAATAAGAGGCAAAGCAAAGCGTGCTTGTGTCAAGCTGTTTATGTGTCACTCCCAGTTGAGGTTAACTGCAAAACTGGCACATGAAACAAAAGAATTACACATTATAGGCTATATTTAAACACTAAAATGTTCAACCAAACCATGTAATTTTGTGTAACGAAAGTCTGCTAACTAAATGCTTACATAAGTAATCCTAAAAGCCATTGATGGGCTAACATAAACTAGCATAGATGTTAGATTAATTACAGTATAAACATTCAAATAACTGGTACTTTAACACACAAGGAGCAGAAACACAAAGCCTACAACAAGATGGCATATATTCTCTGTGCTCCACAGGAACAACGACAATTGCTGAAGTTTACTGGTGACCTTCTCTGCATCTTCTTTTTACTCTTAACTTCATGCTGCATCTCTTCCAGCATGCTGCCGCACAACACGGTACTACACTAAAGACGTGCAAATCAAAATTCATCACACCGTGTACTGTAAAAACCAAGGAAGATGATGGCTTCAAATTCTGCGATATAGAGGGGACGCGAACGACGAACCGCAATATAGCGGAGGTTCACTGCAACTCATAAAAGGCAAATACATAATGACTCAACAGCCAGACTGCAGGTTTTTAATGTTAGCATGCACGTCTTGCTGGACACTCAGAGTCCAAAATTCGGCCTCATAAAGCAGTAAGACGTGAGCACTTATAGTGGAGAGCAAACTGACTCCATGTCGGATCATCACAGGAAAAACTGATAGCCTGGCATCTCATTAGCAGCAGAGATGACACCAAGGCTTGACCAGCACAACAGCAAAAGGAGGCAACATGAGACACGTCAACTGTGTCCTTTCATTAAGTCAACGAGGGACAGTCAACAAGTGGCCCGACTGGACTGGCCATCTGTTTCCGTTTTACTGCAGAGCCTCTTGTGTTGTTTTGAAACAACTTGCTGAAGGGATCCATTAGGACTGACTCAGGGTTGTAGGGTGTACATCTTAGCTTGGGAAAGCGTTTTGTCAGCATATCACATTGCACAAAGAGAGTGGAAATGACATGTCCTTCATGCTACATGGTCTTCTATGAGGCTTGGGGGAGACATAAAGCACAGAAACAGAAGACCTCAATCTGAAATACAACCCCAATTCCAATGAAGTTGGGACGTTGTGCTAAACATAAATAAAAAAAGAGAATACAATGATTTGCAAATCATGTTCGACCTATATTTAATTGAATACACTACAAAGACAATATATTTAATGTTCAAACTGATAAACTTTATTGTTTTTAGCAAATAATCATTAACTGGGAATTTTATGGTTGCAACACGTTCCAAAAAAGCTGGGACAGGGTCATGTTTTCCACTGTGTTACATCACCTATTCTTTTAACAACATTCAATAAACGTTTGGGAACTGAGGACACTAATTGTTGAAGATTTTGTCGGTGGAATTCTTTCCCATTCTTGCTTGATGTACAGCTTCAGCTGTTCAACAGTCCGGGGTCTCCGTCGTCATATTTTACGCTTCATAATGCGTCACACATTTTCAATGGGAGACAGGTCTGTACTGCAAGCAGGCCAGTCTAGTACCCGCACTTTATTACTACAAAGCCACGCTGTTGTAACGTGCAGAATGTGGTTTGGCATTGTCTTGGTGAAATAAGCAGGGGCGTCCATGAAAAAGACGTTACTTGGATGGCAGCATGTTTCTCCAAAGCCTGTATGTACCTTTCAGCATTAATGGTGCCTTCACAGATGTGTACGTTACCCATGCCATTGGCACTAACACAGCCCCATACCATCACAGATGCTGGCTTTTGAACTTTGCCTCCATAACAGCCCGGATGATTCTTTTCCTCTTTGGCCCGGAGGACACGATATCCACAATTTCCAAAAACAATTTGAAATGTGGACTCGTCGGACCACAGAACACTTTTCCACTTTGCATCGGTCCATCTTAGATGAGCTCGGCCCCAGAGAAGCCGGCAGCGTTTCTGGGTGTTGTTAATAAATGCCTTTTGCTTTGGATAGTAGAGTTTCAAGTTGCACTTACGGATTTAGCGCCAAATTGTATTTACTGACATTGGTTTTCTGAAGTGTTCCTTAGCCCATGTGGTGATATCCTTTACACATTGATGTCGGTTTTTGATGCAGTGCCGCCTGAGGGATCGATGGTACACGGGCATTCAATGTTGGTTTTCGGCCTTGCCACTTACATGCAGTGATTTCTCCAGATTCTCTGAACCTTTTGATGATATTATGGACCGTAGATGATGAAATCCCTAAATTCCTTGCAATTGTACGTTGAGGAACATTGTCCTTAAACTGTATGATTATTTTCTCACGCACTTGTTCACAAAGAGGTGAACCTCGCCCCATCTTTGCTTGTGAATGACTGAGCAATTCTGGGAAGCTCCTTTTATACCCAATCATGGCACCCACCTGTTCCCAATTAGCCTGTTCACCTGTGGTATGTTCCAAACAGGTGTTTGATGAGCATTCCTCACCTTTCTCAGTCTTTTTTGCCACCTGTGCCAGCTTTTTTGGAATGTGTTGCAGCCATAAAATTCTAAGTTCATGATTATTTGCTAAAAACAATAAAGATTACCAGTTTGAACATTAAATATCTTGTCTTTGTAGTGTATTCAGTTACATATCGGTTTAATATGATTTTCAAATCATTATATTCTGTTTTTATTTATGTTTAACACAACGTCCCAACGTCATTGGAATTGGGGTTTTACAATATCTATAAAAGGCTGCTCAATATGGAACAACCTCCCAATCAATAAGGGAAAGCTCCACTATCATCTTTAAACGAACTTAAAAAAAAAAAAAAAAAGGGTCTTAACAAACAACACGTGAACACTATTATTATGATTGTGTATTTTGTTTTTGTTACTTTTTGTACTTTACGTGCATTGTACTTGCTTTTAGCTAGTTTTGTATTTAATAGGCTTTTTGCCAACATGTGTTATGTCTTTGTTTTGACGACGAGGGATGTAATTTAGCCCTGCGCTAAATCTGGTACTTTTACAGTTTAATTATGTACTTTGGTTAATGTGTTTTATTCAAGTGCATTGTCACGTCCAAATAAACAAACAAAAAGAAAGACTCAAGACAATGTATGAAGGATAAATGGTAAAAGGATAAATGGTAAACATTCTTCACTTTCACTTATGTAATTGTACTGTTCGTGGTTGCCGTGCCGTCATTCATGTTTCAATCTTCGAATGTTAGCTACATAAAAAAGAAATAAAGCGAAGATGTTAAATCTTAGATTAGCGCCGTCTGCTAGTGTAACAAGGTAACTTCTTTGTACATTTGTTTTATATGAGTCACTGTAACTTGTCTCGATCTTGGAACTGATATTGTGCTCATTAATACTTAGTTGTGATGGTGTTAAATGAGTGCACATGGTGTCTGATGATGTCAATATGCCAGTAAAGTAAAGAACCGGTCTGGACACGTCTCACCATTTGATTGAGCTGAGGAGAATCTGGAGAAATCTGAAAAACCTCAAAAGGGATGCTCTTTCCTAAAAATGTGGGGTGAGGTGAATTTGGAAAGTTGGATTTTTGTTCATGATAAATAATTGTCTCTTACAAATGGCAGTTAGTGGTCACACTATAGCTGAGAGAATAAAGAATCTATTCACTACATATCCTGTGTGAGGAAGATACCTTGAGTCTGACATGTTGCAACTCCTGCTAGGCTCGGGCCTCCTTCACTTTGATTGTCAAACCTCCTCCTACAGGCCAAATTGGGTATAAGGCTCCTTTTCGCTTTATGCTTACTTACGGTCCATTTTCCATGCACACATACGATACTACCTTTAGGCCCAAAATATCCTATATAAAATTATGAACTACAGATCAAGAGCCAAATATGACAAAAACTTCGAAAATTGTATTTGTTTTTGTATTTTGGGTCACTTTAGGAAAAGTGGGCAAATTTCAGGGTGAAAGAATGACATTCAAGGTATTTAAAAAAAACTTTTATTTCTAAATGGCCAATATTTAAGAATGTGTAAGTGCAAAGACTCATGTTCAGCACAGTAACATCAAGGGATTGCTTTGTCTGTTTTCAACAATGACAGTGAATGTGAAGTGCACAGTATTTTAACTGAGCAGAACCCATAGATGTGTGCACTGTGCTCTTTTACTCAATACTTGACTACTTGGTTATTGTTTTTTTTTTTTTTTTTTAATGATCTTGTATTCTGCTTTCATGTGAATTTCTCCATTCTGGGCCTAATAAAGAGTCTTTAAGTGTGATTAACAGTTTTTTCTGTTGTGTTTCCACATTTGGTTTGCCAGTGGCCACAGGATGTTGTGTTCATTGTGTGTGAACCACTGTGATCTTGTGGTCGATTTACTCCCATTTGCAGCTTTTCGTCTTACTGCTTTCAATTGTATGTGCTTTATACACCCACTAAGAATGTAGTTTTTACAAATACACAGGTTATTATTATTATTTTTTTTTAACTAAATTTATTTATGCTTTAGAAGAGGGATCCCTGACTGAACAGGGAAACAAAATATAAGTGAATACACCTACTGGAGACATAAATAGGTAGACTTGCAGAATCCAGTGAGATCAAACAAAAAAGCTGTAACGAAAGAGCTGCTATTACAATGATGCTAATGCACCATTTGGACTGTCACTATACGAGAGGTACTCGTTTAAAAAGGGGACTTTTTTATTGTGGTTGTGTAGTTTGTTGTGTAGAACTGAACTTTATCATACTGAGAAGTGTTTAAATACTGTATTTTAGGCCTGCCAGTCAAGTAGTTTCCATGTTTAACCGCATTCTGTAGTTCTAAACAAATGTAAAGTCCAGCCACAATAATAAACATGCTTAAATAAATACCTTGTATGAGTTGTCAATCAGCATGGTAGTAGTATCTTTATAAAGGCTGCCTTTTTAAATTAATTTAGTGTTATTATATAGTGCAGATGTACCTAATATTGTTGCCCCTGAGTGTTTATTGGCAGCTGAGGTTCTTTGGGTATTCTGTTATTCCAAACCACTTTAGGAACAGATGGCGGGGGGAAAACGAAACAACTATGGGCCATGTAAGGCCATACATACATGCATATAGTACATAAACACATACATTCAATCTCATCCCCACTGCTCGCCCCCTGACATGTATTGAAACTGTACCCTGCAGGAGAAGCAAGACTGCAGACACATTGACAAACAGGTCAGGCTCTCAGGTTCTGTTAAAAGGTCAACACGTCTACTTACAAGACACCAATTTACTTTAATGCGCATGGTTTGAATGAAGGAAAAAAAAAAAAAGTAGAAAGTACAAGAAGGATAACCATCATGGCACATCTTTCTCCTCTGTCCACCTTTGCCACCACCAAAATATGACAGTACGAAGATATAGAATAGAATGGGGGGTGGGTGTTGTGGGGGTGGGGGTGGGGCATGAACTAGTGTTCATTCCCCCGCTATATGACAGATTTTTAAGCAATTTTTTAATTTTATTTATTTATTTATTTTTAATGGGTAAACAGGCAAGTCTGAATTTAGAGTTGTGCTCCTTCAGAGTAGTACCACATTGTTACACAATATGCCGGGTAGCACTGAGTGCTACTGGATGAGATGCAGCGTGATTAAGAGCAAGAACAGGCAGAGAAGGAGAACATACTGTTTTTTTTTTGTACGTGTTGCTGCTCCGTGTGTGTAAAGTCCGCCGCACACCGAGCTTGCCACGCGACCTCAACACGACTGAGGTGGACAATTGTGAAAAAATTACAGTTCGCCGACTCAAGCGATTGAGCACCGCACATCTATCCACGCGCCACAACGGAAAAACTGCACCCTTGTATTGGGTTTTGCGGCTCCACGAACAATGTAATATACTGTATTATTTATTTATTTTTTATTGACTCACAAAAACATCGCAGGACTGTCAAAGAAGAAACAAATTGCCAGAAACGGAGGACACCGGTGATAAGAGAGAGTATGATATTTTGAGAGCCAATTGGCAATGATCGATCGCACGGTTTGCTTTGATCGCAACAGTTACACATTAAATAATAAATATAGTTAAATATTATTGTAAAATGTAATTCTTTATTGTATTGGGACAGCTTGAAGGTACCACAGCAACTGCCAGCTGACTAGGTCTCTTACACTTAAACGTGGCGTTTTTTTTTTGTGTGTTTTTTTTTCTGAAAGCTCACGTGCATATTTCATTAGCTATTACATCAGCGACATTATGATGCCATTCACTGGCAATTCAAATCTTCGCAATTCGCAACAAAACCAGTGACCGATGGTCTCCCGCTCATGACAACTAGTTGTCGAACACTGCATACTGTATGACAGTTGAGTCGGTTTCGGCCACAACGCTGGGTGCGCGGCTGGCCGCAAAGTAGCAGCTGTTTAAAAGTTTATAATTACAGTTCCAGCTATGCTAATTTCTGTTAGCCCATCTAATAATATGTTAGCTTTAAGATAGCAGACTTTTGTTAGACCACAATTGTATGGCTTGGTTGAACATTTCGGTGTTTAAATATAAAATGTTTGATTCTCTTGTTTCCTGTGTCAGTTTGACAAACTGGGAGTGACAAATAAACAGCTTGAAGCAAGCATGCGTCACCTCTTTTTTGGAGAACCGTGGGAGCGACAGAGTGAGAACAGGTGTTCAGGAATATTTCAAAATGTGTTTTCATAAGCATAATTTAAGAAATTTAAATGTTTAAAACGTGTCAGTGATGAAACTATGGTCTTATTATACTGCACATTCTGGAATGTCTCCCCCACACCACAATAAACAAGGGTTTACTATACTGATAAAGATGCTGCTGCCTTGTAAAATAAACAATAGCTTAACTGATGAGTGAAAACATCCCAAAACTGACAAGGCTGTAGCCACCACATCATCAATTACACATTAATGAGCCCCTCTCACAAACAAACTCCACTATAGGAAACGTCTCAAGACGAAAGAGAAGAAAGCCTCTCGAAAGACTCTTGTAGATGCCATTCCCTATCACGCAATGCCTTTCAGCCATAAACACATGACAAATGGTGCCTTAATCATTTTTTACGAGCAGGGATGTGCAGGGGCAGCGCAGGGCCGGAGGGAGAGGGAGGTCGGCGAGCAGCAGGCGGACCCCTGTTGCACAGAGGAGAGGGCTGTGTGCTAAAGTCTCCTCTGGAACATCACTGGGCCGGCACGCCTTTGATCTCCACGCCGCAATTACGCCTGCACCCAAATGAGCATAGAGTCGCCTCTGAGACAGACTTCAAACATGCACATGGATGCGTTCTCATACACATGCGCTGTATAGGATTGGAGCCATGTGCCCCTCTCTACCCTAAATGATGTACTGTCTCCAGCAGAGAACCTGGGGATAAAAGCTGGCCTTGCTCCTCGTCTGATCCTTCCATTAATGATGCTTTTCTAAAGCTAATACTGCGCATTCTTTTCTAAACAAGGGCAGCATGCTATGCGGCTTCTGAACTCCAAGCAGGATGATGTCGTTTGAAAATGGGCCATTTTGGGAGCTTCTGGAGCTCTTATCTCTGATGTGTGTGAACTGATGGTGTGCACAAGAAATAACCACCCAAAAATGTTGACATTGGCAAATGCACTTGTCCAAACAGCACAATATAGCTGCAGGAAGCTACAAGCACTTTGGGGCTGAATGGCGGAAGGTTTGAAACCCTCTGGATGAAAGCTACACTGCAAGTCTGATGTTCAGAAATCATCTCGGTCAGTGTCCATCAAAATGTAGCCAGGTTGTTCAAAAGCTTCAAGTTGAAGATTATATGCTCAACAAATGGATGTCGGTATGGGTAAAGCTTTATCACCTTCCAAAGAATCTGCTCAGTCAAGCTTTTGTTGATGCTAAGATCCACTGCAGCCCTCCAGACAGACATTCCCTGCCTTTGCAAGAACGCCTGCTCTAGAAGTTCTTTGCTTTCATCAGAGGTGGTACAGTAGTTGCTTCTCAAACTGATGCTGAACTGCACTCCGGGACAGACAAACCTTTTGTCAGGCAACAATTCTGGAACGCTGCTTCAATGTCAACTGGCCATCCGTGGGCAACGGAACCAACAACGTACAAAAACTGCAACGCCTTAGCTGTCAAACGCTGGTGGCCTTTCGTCTCTCCGAATGATACCTGAAACAAAATGGGGAAAAAAATCAAAGATAAATTACCCGCAGGGAATAAAGTCAAATGTTTGTCTGTCTATATTTGCTATGTTATGATTTTTATTTTGTATTTATTTTTTTATTACTGGCTGAATTGAACTGTAATCTTTGGACAATTGTATGCTTCCACATTTGTGGGAACAGTTTGAGGAAGGTCATTTCCTGTTACAGCATGACTACACAAAAGGAAGCACGTAAAAACATGAGTTTCATCTGAAAGAACCCTGATCTGAACCCCATCCAACACATTGGAGATGAACAAAACTGGGAGCCATCAGACACATTGTATGAAGTCTTCCCTGAAGAGTGGAAACGTTTATACTAGTTGTAAAGCGGGACCAAATCCAGATTTTCTGATGTTTTCTCTTGACCTTGTCATTTTGCCTACGCTGTATATAATGTATTCACTCAAACATTAAATGATGCATTTAGTTCAAATGAATACATGAATGATCAAATGAATGAATTAAACAAAATACCTTAGAATTCGAACATTGCCTGAAAAGTGCAAATCGGTGAAAATGTCCTGAATGACGGTCCTTAATGCCACAGATAAAATTGGCTTATTTGCCTCATTCTGTGTATCACCTTTTTTTCCCCCTTCAAACATTAAAGCTGAGATTGCAATTTGTCTAGCTGTTTGCTTTGAATAGTCCATAACCGTATCATCATCTCAACTGCGCCGGTGGGAAAAAAAAACCACACAAACACACGGGAGCTCGGCGACAGGCAAATGGCAGTCTGGCGTCTCGGCTGCAGACCGACTTCCATTAGGGCTGAGAGCAAGCGTTTATTGTACAATTAGGGCCAGCCAGATCTACCTGTAATCATCTCCATACAGGTGTGAGCGCCTCTCTGGACAAGGGAAGTGACTCATCACTTGTCAAACATCAACACTTTGATGTCAACATTGTTCATCGTGGCACCCTGGAGACCCTGCAGCAGTATACGCTTTGCTTGTTTAAAACACTGATTTATTGCATCTCTCACAGTTGGGGGGGAAAAATACCGCACCCACGCACGCTCGCGCTCGCACGCACACACACACTCACTCACTCACAACTCTTCCTACTGAGGCTAGCTGTTGCACAAGCCATGAATCATTTGATTTAAGACTTTTCTTTCTCCTCCCTCCGTCTGACAGTCACATTTGTGCTGGGATTTCGTGGCAGGAACATTTTGACAATCAATCACAGGTGAATGACTGCCTATGGGATACAAGGAACTGATAATGCAATTGGAAAAGTGAAACTTGAGTCGGCTAGTATGAGGTTACTCTACTGTTGCAATAGGGAGAAAAATAAAAATAAACAAAGAGATGACAACTGTTTTGTATTGCTGCAGCAAAGGTACAATTTGTTGGTAACACAGTGCAACCTCACGAGTCCAAGTATTATTCCATTGGTGTAAAAATAAGTCTCAGGACCACTAGGATACAGTATAGGATTTTGATGGTTGCGTCACCTCTTCCATTACTTTAATATATTTAATGTGTTAAAAATAATCCTGACACATTTGGGGGGCTCCTTATTAGCCAGGGTGCAGCCACTTATTTCGCTTATGCCCCGGGCTGGCTCTGAACCTCACCAAGGTTGCCCTTGGTTCAAAATATATGGTCAAAATGTTGACGTGTCATCCATCCATCCATCTCATCCATTTTCTGAGCCTCTTCACCTCACTAGGGTCGCGGGCGTGCTGGAGCCTATCCCAGCTATCATCGGGCAGGAGACGGGGTACACCCTGAACTGGTTGCCAGCCAATCGCAGGGTACATACAAACAAACACATACCTACGGGTAATTTAGAGTCTCCAATTAATGCATATTTTTGGGATGTGGGAGGAAACCGGAGTGCCCCGAGAAAACCCACGCAGGCACGGGGAGAACATGCTAACAGTGTGTAAATAGAAGTGTCACGTTCCCGATGCAACTCACACATTTCACGTTTTAACATTCTAAAATGTTACACAACTGTTGAAAGAAGGTAATCACTGTTAATAACAAGCAGTAAAAAAAAACAATAAAAGACCCTTAACTTTGATAACATTTGACACATAACATGTGAAGTCGGAATCCAACTAAGTTTGTGGCCTTAACTCAAATGATGGAATGCAACGGTGTCACATTCCCGATGCAACTCACACATTTCACGTTTTAACATTCTAAAATGTTACACAACTGTTGAAAGAAGTTAATCACTGTTAATAAGCAGTAAAAAAACAATAAAAGACCCTTAACTTTGATAACATTTGACACATAACATGTGAAGTCGGAATCCAACTAGGTTTGTGGCCTTAACTCAAATGATGGAATGCAACGGTGTCACATTCCCGATGCAACTCACACATTTCACGTTTTAACATTCTAAAATGTTACACAACTGTTGAAAGAAGTTAATCACTGTTAATAAGCAGTAAAAAAAAACAATAAAAGACCCTTAACTTTGATAACATTTGACACATAACATGTGAAGTCAAATCTAACTAAGTTTGTATGTGCAGTGTATAGTTATCCATCCATCCATCCATTTTCTGAGCCGCTTCTCCTCACTCGGGTCGCGGGCGTGCTGGAGCCTAGTGTATAGTTAATTCCCTACTAATCTTCTTCTCTTAACCCTGCTATCACGGTGGCAGGTCAAATTGAGTTTTTTTGTTTTAGTTTCGTTGTTTTTTTTTTTTTTTTTTTTTTTTTTTTAGAAAGTAGTAAGGGTAGCTGCTTAATAAGAGTAATCAACTATATATGTTGCATAAAATGGTGAGTGGGGAATGGGGAAGTCTGGGCTTCCTTGCTAAAGTTACTGCCCCCGCGACCTGATCTCAGATAAGCGGAAGAAAATAGATGGATGGATGGTGAGTAATGGAGTTAATCATAAAACAAAAAAAAAATTATGACATTTTTTTGACACTTTTCAATAATGGGTCAAATGGACCGAAGAACATTATTGCTGTTCGGTTATTGACTTCCATAGTATTTCAAACTCCAAACCAGAAGGGGGTGGAAGAGAAGAATCAAAGCTAACTTTTCTTAGCATGAGGTGAAAGTAAAGCGCTCAGTCTCATGGCTTTCAAGGATTAACATTTAGTTTATGGATATGGTCGTGTTGCATTTGAATAAGCACACATTTCCTTTATTGGTCGTATTTGGACACAGTCTTTGATATCTGTGGGGATTTCCAGGCTGTGTTGCTTGTAAAAAGCATGGCACTCATGTTACAATTGTGAGCAACACGTGACAACAAAGCCAAATATGTGCAGTGAAACCATCTTCATTATAATAGTCCTACAAGAGTTTTTTTTCCCCCCTTGTGATTTACTGAGCATCACCAGATGGTATTAATGACTTTTTTGCTTTGAACATACTTATATTTGCTGTTTTGATATTTAAGGCCTTCACTCTCTTTGATATCGTATGGAATTGAGAAAATGCTGTTGGAAAATGGGGACCATATGCTAGATGAAGTGCTTAATGAAGTTTTGCAGGCTATTCAGGGTTTGCAGGCAGGATGTTGTTTTGGGGCATACTTGGTCAAGTAAGTACATCGGCAAACACTCACCCAGGTGCTAATAAATTGATGTGTTATGATGTGTTTGTGTGTATATAAAGTCTGTTTATGATCCAAACCAAGCGTAAATTGATTCATTTTTAAAGATGATCTGTATTCAAAATGATGCCCCATCCTCCCATATAGCGTGCATCCTGTTCCGGGTCATGGGTGAGCTGGAGCCTATCCCATCTGACTTTGAGTGCAAGGTGGGGTACATCCTGAACTGGTGGCCAGTCAATCCCAGGGCACATGGACAGCAGAGAGCATGTCAGTAGGGTGTACGAGAGCCTTTTAGTAGAGTATATGGCAGCGTTTTAATAGTAAGTATGAGAACATTTCAATCGTGTGTGTGTGTGTGTGTGAGAGAGTGTTTCAGTATTGTGTGAGTGGGGGGGGGCGGGCAGAAATTAAATACAAAAATCAGTAGCGTGTGTCAAGACTATTTCTGTTGTGTCTATGAGAGCTGTATGCTAACTTTGGCACATTTCCACAAGTATTGTACATGTTCAATAAAGTGCATTGTCTCTTTTAAATAAATTCATTAATTAAGTAGTGTGTTAAAGTCTTCCAGCAGTTTGATGATTGAGTTTCACTAGTGCATGTGAGTGAAAAAATAAAGAAATAAATCATTGGTGTGCGGTAAAGCGTTTCAGTAGTGTGATGAGTGTTTTTCAGTAGTGTGCAGTATGTACTGTATGTGAGTGTTACAGTAGTGTGAGAGCGTTTCAGTTGCACATGTCAGTACAAAGAAATCTCAGCTGTGTGTGTGTGTGTGTGTTTCAGTAATTGTATGAGAGCGTTTCAGTACTGTGTTTGAGAGCCTTTCAGTTGTGTGGGAAAGGTAATCCTGAATTACAGCATGTCCCTGACAGCAAGCATAACCACTCACATTCACACCTGTGGGAAATTTAGGATGGCAAATTAACCTCACGTACTTGGTTTTGGAATGTGGCAAGCACGGGGTACAATTTGCTAACCCCGCACAGAAAACCCAAAGCCGAGAGATGAACCCTGATCCTTGCCGCCCAGAATTCTGATGTTCCAAATTTCAGTTGTTGAGCATTGATGCAAGTATCTGCTCTGTTTTATTATGCATGTTTGGTGGTTGTGCTTAATTAAAAAAGTTGTGAACAGATGTCATAAACTGGATCCGAATCTCTTTGGTTTTGCCAAGAGCTTAAATTCTCGGCCTTCTGATCAAGACTCCAAAATTACATCATCCATGCTCCCCCGCCATGGTGGCAGCGACACATTTGAGGAAATGTCATTTTTTTTATCAAAAAGAAAGTGATCAATGCATCATAAAAGTTCAGTAAAAGACAAAAAAAAGACGAGTGAGAAGATGCTACTTTAATTATAGTTGTATATGTTAATGTGTCTTATGACTGTACAGATGAGACCGGATCGCTGCCTCCAGCTCATCTGCTTCACATTTGTAAACGTTAAAAACTTGGGTGGCGTGCGAGTGGCAGAATGATAGCACGATGTGTCACTGCGCTTCCATGAAATTATGTCATTTTTGTCTTGTGCCGACAAGTCTAAAGCCAACTAATGACTCTGAACCGTAATGCAACTCTAAACCTGTAAAGCCTGAACCATCAAATCATTGATGAAACATCCCAATTCTTTGAAATTTTTATTTATATTGTATTTTTTATTACATTGTCCTTCTGAACAAAACGGTCAAAATATGAAATTGTTTTTTATTTTTTTTTTTTTAAACCTTATTTTACTTTTTTCCAGATAATTGCATCAACTTTTAGGCAAAGTTCTCGGAGAATGTTCTTCCCAGCATACATCGGGCTTTTCAAGAAGAAAAAAAAAAAAAAAACATTGCAATGATGATGCAGATGCCTCAAAAGCGTAAGTCTCACATGTGTTAGGCTTTATAGGGGTTAACCAATGTTCATTGGTGCCTTGAGATGCAAGTGAAATTTGTTTCGTGACCACACTTGGTAAATCAAAAATCTCGTATCTCAAATCATCAATCCCATTGATTCGTTCCAGCCTCCCCGAAAAACACAAATAGTGTTTTTTAGTAAGAAAAATGACAACTTATAACATTTGACTTCATAAAAACATACAATAATGCTATAATTACATAACTAGAATGTAAAGAAACTTTTTGCCACATTTTTGCTACAGTTGAATGCATATCATGCTGCTCTTTGTTTGCGCGCCATGGACATCTGAAGGAAGTGTAATAGACATTTGGAGATCTCACAACTCCTTAGCAGTAATATTAGTCGTTCTTCACAGAGGATAAAGAATATTTGCCTTTGAGTATAATTATACAATCTGTCTAAGTGCGTTTCCCCATGTTCAAATATCAGTTGCTTAAAGGATTGTGGCATTTGGCATTGTTTGTTAGCATTTGCTAGATGATGTTAAATTTGTTAGAGATGACCAACGCCAGCCGTGGTGTAAAATGCCAATTTAAGCTTTTCATTACATTAGCACATAAGATGATAAAAAGAAACAAAAACAAAAATGTTTGACTTATCGCCAAGTTTAATGAATGAGACATGAAAAGCTCACCTCTTTTTCGTTCCACTCGTGATAATAGCAGACGGATTTCTTTTCATCCACTACTCTTGAGTTTGCACATTACAGTATGTCCTGTTTGGGGTTAAAAAGAGAATGACCGAGAAGCCATTAAAGGAGATGAAAAAGAACATAAACCCAGCAGGCCATGTGATAATTGTTTCCCCAACGCGAGGCATCCTGATGCCAAACAATGAACAATTACTGCGCTCACACTGACGCAGGAGTGGTGAGTCTTTTGACAGGGATAACATGCACGAGAGCCCCTTCCCTCTAACTTCTTTTCCTTTCGGCTTGTCCTGTTAGGGGTCGCCACAGCGTGTAATCCTATCTACTGCATCCGCCTCTCGAACACCAACTGCCCTCATGTCTTCCCTCACGACATCCATCAACCTTCTCTTTGGTCTTCCTCAAGCTCTCTTGCCTGGCAGCTCCATTCCTCATCATCCTTCTACCAATATACTCACTATTTCTCCTCTGGACGTGTCCAAACCATCGAAGTCTGCTCTCTCTAACTTTGTCTCCAAAACATCTCACCTTGGCTCTGTTGAGCTCATTTCTAACTTTATCCAACCCAGTCACTCCTAGGCGGCACGGTGGGCGACTGGTTAGAACATCCGCCTCACACTTCTGGGGCTGGGGTTCAAATCCCGACCCCGCCTGTGTGGAGTATGCATGTTCTCCCCGTGCCTGCGTGGGTTTTCTCCGGGGACTCCACATCCCAAAAACATGCAGGGGAGGTTAATTGTAGACTCCAAATTGCCTGTAGGTGTGAATGTGAGTGCGAATGGTTGTTTGTTTCTATGCTTCTATGATTGGCTGGCAGTCCCACCTCCACCTTAAACTCCACTGTCACACCTACAGCGCACCTCACCACTGTTATGCTGCCCTCGTCATACATGTCCTGTATTATTCTAACATACTTCTCTGCCACTCCAGACTTCCGCATGCAGTACCACAGTTCCTCTCTGGGTACTCTGTCATAGGCTTTCTCTAGATCAACAAAGACAATGTAGCTCCTTCTGACCCTCTCTGTATTTTTCCATCAACATCCTCAAGGCAAATAATGCATCTGTGGTACTTTTTCTAGGCATGAAACCATACTGTTGCTCGCAAATACTCACTTCTGTCCTGAGTCTAGCCTCCACTAGTCCTCAGCCCTCTCAGCGTCCCACTTCTTCTTAGCTAACCTTTTTCCTTGTATGATTTCCTGTACTGTGAGGTTCCACCACCAAGTCTCCTTCTCTCCTTTCCTGCCAGAAGATACACCAAGTACTCTCCCCTGCCTGCCTCTCTGATCACCTTGGCTGCAGTGGTCCAGTCTTCTGGAAGCTCCTCCTGTCCACTGAGAGCCTGTCTCACCTCTTCCCGAAAAGCTGCACAACACTCGTCCTCTCAGCTTCCACCACATGGTTCTCTGCTTTGCCTTTGTCTTCCTCATCTTCCTCCCCACCACCAGAGTCATCTTACACACCACCATCCTATGCTGTCTTGCCACACTCTCCCCTACCACTACCTTACAGTCAGTAACCTCCTTCAGATTACATCGTCTGCACAAGATATAATCCACCTGCGTGCTTCTATCTCTGGTCTTGTAGGTCACCCTATGTTCCTGCCTCTTCTGGGGGGGGGGGGGGAGGGGAGTGTTCACTACAGCCATTTCTATCATTTTTGCCAAGTCTACCACCATCTGTCCCTCCAAGTTCCTTTCGTGGATGCCGTACTTACCCATCACTTTTTCATCACCCCTATTACCTTCACCAACATGTCCATTACAATCTGCACCAATCACGACTCTCTCTCTCTGTCTGGGATGCTCAGAACTACTTCGTCTAGCTCCTTCCAGAATTTGTCTTTCACCTCTAGGTCACATCCCACCTGTGGGGCATAGCCACTAATCACATTATACATAACACCCTCAATTTCAAGTTTCACCCTCATCAGTCGATCTGATACTCTTTTCACCTCCAAGACATTCTTAGCAAACTCGTCTTTTAAAATAACCCCGACTCAATTTCTCTTCCCATCTACACCATGGTAAAATAATTTAAACCCTGCCCCTAAACCTCTAGTCTTAATGCCTTTCCACCTGGTCTCCTGAACACACAATATATCAACCTTTTTCCTCATCATCATGTCAACCAACTCCCGAGATTTTCCTGTCATAGTCTCAGCATTCAAAGTCCCCAAATTCAATTGTAGCCTCTGTGGTTTCCTCTTCTGTTTCAGCCGAAGAACCCGCTTTCCACCTCTCCTTCGTCTTTGACCCACAGTAGCTGAATTTCCACCAGCACGCTGCAGGTTAACTCTGTCAGAGGCGGACGTTGTTAACCCGGGCCACGACCGATCCGGTATGGAATTCTTTAGACGAACAGTAATATTTCTTTGGCAAAGTTGTAAGCCGGATGCCCTTCCTGACGCAACCCTCTGCATTTATCCCGGCTTGAGACTGGCCTACAGTTTGCACTGGCTTGTGCCACCCATATGGCTGCATTACCCACTTCCCTCTAACTGGTCACCTTTTATTAAAATGGTGAACCTTGAAGCTTGATTCTTGTTTGCCTGGGAAATAATCTCATACAAAAATGTAATGTAAATGCAATGTAATGTGACCAAATCATATCTTCTCATTTTAGACTCCTGTGCATGCCATTGAGTCACTGTCACATGTACTTGAACCCTATCCTTTTGGATCTACGACGAGGGCTTCTGGGGATGCTGGGCCTGATTCTTCCTCTTCCTCTTGGGTTGGGTTTTGTCTGTGTTGCCACCCTGGGAGGGGCCGGTCACGGGGCTGCTCTCAGTCTGTGGATGCTGGTGAGGGGCCCGCTGGCCCTACTCCAGGGGCCTCGTCCTGGTCTCCGGGTGGGGGCCACGGAATTGCAGCCAGGTCCTGTGTCATCCTCTTCCATCTCCCCGGGGCGCTCCGCCGTGGTCGTCACCTCTCTCTCGCTTGGGCTGTGTGGGGTCCCTGGCTGACTTCGGGTCCTATGGTATGGTGTCGCCGCCTCTTGCCTTGGAGGGGCCAGCCTTCTGTGCCCTGTTCTGGTCGCTGGGGGAGGGGGGTTCGGTCGGGCCGGCATTTTTATTACTCTCACTGTATACTTGTAATACTCACAATGAGTATTTCACTCATTGGGGACATTCACATCTTATTCAGGGTCCCCTGGGTGGCTAGCACGAGGCTTGATGAGGCGGACGCTGGGCTGGGTCCTGGCACATATGTGCTGGTCTCAAGTCCGGTCGCCCCTCCCCCTTCTCTGGCCTGCCGGCCCTCCAGTTTTAATGCATCATACATCCATCTGTGGGGGGAGGACAGTGTCGGGCTGGGGAATGGGAAATGGTTACAGGTCATCTTTGCCCTGTGACCGTCTCACCCCACCCCCACCAGTCTCCCCAATTTTAATACGCGACACCCCACCACACACGATCACGGTACAGGGATAATGGTTGCCAGTTGGGGATCCTGGTAACCATAGTAATAGGGTGGGTGGCGGGTATTCACATTTCTCTTGGCTTTACTCCTGGGGGCCTTCTCCCCCCCATTCGGTTGTCAAGTCGTGAGGAGAGTAGGGTGCCTCCCCTCTCTTGGCGCCCTTGCCCATCATTACTTGTGACAGGGACTTGACATGGGCTCGCTTTTGGCAGGCTGTGAGCTTTTTCGGGTGGCAGCTGGCTCCTGCGTTGGGCCCTGTTGGTGGTTGGGGCCCCCATGCTCTCTAGGGGTGGCAGGGGTGGCACTGGGTGGCGGGTGGGGGCAATTGGACGTGGGGGTTGTTGGTCCAGTACCCTTGCCCCTCCCTTTGGGACTGGTCAGGGTGCTTCAGTTGGACTGGGGGGCCAGCCTGGGTCTTGGGGAGTGGGTGGAGTCTACCTGGCTGGGTCCCCTGTGGGATGGGCTCGCTGGCTTAGCCGCCCTTGCGGCCCAGCCTTCCTCAATGTGCCAGCTCAGCAACGCTGTACACCAGTTGACCAACATACATGTGATATGGTGTTCATTCACTAATAAATTCCATAGACACGCTTTAGGTTTTAATTGCTTGTGCTGGGTCCACTAATAATAACACGTATTACGATATCAACTCGCTGGTTCTTACAGGTGTTTAGACACTATAAAAGCATCCCACCGCGCTATTCATCAGTAGCACTGCCTTGCTCATTTCACACATCCTGTCCTGTCCTGCGCTTTTCCGTTCTCTCTCATCTTGTCCTATTTTGTTGCGTGTCCTCACCGGGTGTCCCCCCGTCCACAAATAAGAACATGATTTGACTTTTGTAACATTATTTGTGGTCAAATACCTACACTGTCTCACTATTGTTCTGCTGTGGTTCTCACCCCTCGTCCCCTTGTCCATTCTGTCCCTCTATCTGTCGCCTAAAACCCTCTTCTTTCCGGCTGCATATTCTATAAACATCAGAATAATTAAAAGATAAGTATTTGAAACTCCCCTGTTCCACAGCAAAACTGTTCCAGCACAAAAGGCCCACAGATCCACCATTCTGGCATGGCTATGCAGCTGAAAAGGACAGATTTAAAAAAAAAAAAAAAAGATGGTTCGTTCGGTGTAAATTACGGATCCGTCGTCGGGGACTTTGTCATTATTGACTGGTGGTTCTTGGAGAAAATATTGAGCATTCCCAGTATACTGAGTGTATGCCGAATGGATCGGCGAGGTACTTGAGACCACAGTCAAGACTGCTTCTTGACAGGATGTGGAGGAGGAAAAGGGTGGAGAATGGGAGGGCGCGAGATAGAAAAGTTGTAATAAAGAAATGGAGCCTATTATTGTTGATTCAGCCCCGCAGAAATTAGCGGAACACATTCTTATTGTTCCTGTCAACTTGACCTGCCTCTTCATATAAAAACTCCCCCACCCCTGAAACACTCCCCTTGCCTCCTTTTCCCTCCCCAAACCCTTAGCGCACTTCACAATCATACTCCCTTTTGAAAGAACTGAGGGAAAAACCTTGCCAGAGCCTCAATTACACAATGGCAGCAAAAAGCTCCGCACGCTGACCCCCAGCCAGCTGCATTCACTCTGGGCACATCTCTCTCCACAGGAATTCTAAAGGCCTTTTAGTCAGGCAACCAGAGTGCAGCCAGCAGGAGAGGCGCAGAGGAAGAGGCGCGCACACACTCCGCCCGCCCGCCCGGCCCAAGTCTTCACAGAGAGATTAATCATGTGTGAAATGGAAACAGCAAACGGCGGCTGACATGGCCTGAACCCGCTCCAGGTTTCCCTCATCAGCTTGCGGCCGCCGTGCGGCGCTCCCCTAACAGGCAGATGTTAATAAAAGGCATGTGGGTCCCGCAGGGGTCAAACGCATACGGCCACCACCACCAAGCGCCGCTGGTGGGCTGCCATCCTATCATTGTTGTTTGCGAGACCATTCATATGGACAAAAGCGGTAGAAGATTGTTCCTGTAAACACCACTGAAGCACTGTTAGCAAATCTTGATAATGTATAAAGTATTGCAGCTGCATGCCCTGAAAGTCATCATGAGATTGTTGAGGGATCTTTCTACATTGAAAAAACTATTATTGTTATTATTAATATTATGATTATTATTATTATTAGCATTGAATCATCTTAGCATTTTAGCAGCAATTAAATACACTGAAAAGCACATAAAATGTATACAGTAATCGACCTTCTATCACTGGGGTTACATTCCAGACCACCCCTGCAATAAGTGAAATCAATGATATACACCCTAGGCATGTTTTTATAGCATTTACAGCACATATTTTTTTAAAGGTCTTTATATACTCTTTTAAAACAACAACAACAAAAAACACACATTGAGAGAGAGCAAGAAGAAATTATATCGTCCAAACAGTAACAAGTGTAGTAACACAAAAAAAATTATAAATAAAATAAAAGAAAAAAATTACAAATTAAAAAAAAAAAAAAAAAAACAGCAAATACCTGGATAGCGAAGTGTGAACCACAATATAGTGGGGTATTACTCAATGTACTATATACACACACACACACACACACACATAGACACGTATACACACACAGTATATTAGGGCTGCACAATTAATTGAATTTCAATCGTGATCGTGATTTTGGATGCCACGATTAAATGAATCTCATCGTCTGCAATATTTACATTTCAAATGCAGGCTCAACTGCATACGTGTCTGATCAAGCACTTTCTCAGGAGTAGACCAGCAGTCAGCCAACCACCAGGGGGCGAACGCATGGTTAAGGCTTCATTAAGCTACCTAAACAACAAGAAAGATACTCGCATGTTTATTCATTAAGCACTTGGTCAATTTTAAGTTCTTTGGTAAATTGCATTATTTTTATTATCATTCATTCCATAATGATAATCCATTCATTTTAAAGCTTCATTTTACACTGAAAACTGTTTACACATTGTTGAAAGGTAGTGCAGTAAAAGCACAGATGTTTTCCATAACACGATGAATAATTTTGATAAATAATCGGGATTATAATCAAAATAAACAATTATCATTTCGGCCATAACACACACACACACAGAGAGAGAGAACTTGAACTCACATGTAAGGAAGAACTATATGTAAGAAGTTTCTTGTGTCTCACTTTGCATTTAAAGATGAGGCACAGCCGTGCATTTAATGGCGACATAAACATGCAAAACTGTGACGAGTGGCAGCTGAGCGAGGCCCACACAGCCGCCCGGGGAGACAATCAAGGCGCGTGCGTCCCTCCCGTCTTAAAAGCCTGGCAGAGCCTTTGATAAGCGCCATTCTTTCTTACCATCTAAAGAGGTCTTCCATAGATTTGACTTGCCTTGCTCAACCTTTGACGAGTAATGTAGATCATTTTTATTCATTGCCAAAAATTGTCAGCAATTATGTGCGCAAAGCGGCCACCTGCCTAGGCTGAATGGCTCCTGTTAGTGGGGCTGCATGGGTTGCGGGGAGGTGCCGCGAGGGGGAGGAAGGCGCGGCCGTGGTGGGGGTGGGCTGTGGAGCAGGTGAAATAGCCCCTCTCGTTAGTGTAATGAGTGGTCCGAGCCTCGGAGTGGCAGGGGCACGTCGCTCCGAGTGAAATGCCACCTCCCCCTCCTTAAATGCATCATGGGACATTTACAGTCAAATCGCAGCTGAAGTTGCCGGTTCAGACTCATCATCTTAACAATGTGGCCGCATTTTCACATATCTTTATGCAACATTGCACATTTTATCTGACCCCCTTAAATTTTGGTCTGCACCTCCTTGGTGCAGAAACTGTAAGCCATCTTTTCTAAATACAGAACTTAATTTGCGCTGTGACCAAGCTTGTAACTGAATTTACTCGTATATAAAATACATTTCCGTGAAAGGAATTATTTGAAATGTCATTACTGTTTCAGCCGCCATAAAAAAAAAAAACTGAAAAATTGCTACATGTTTTTAAATTAAGAAAAAGAGCACTGTATAGTCGTACCTTGACTTTAAGTCCGATTTAAAGGACAGCGTACGAACTGGAGCTTCGGAGTGGCGTGGCCGCTTTAGAGCGCCTCGTTGTCATGGCCTGGAAAAGCCTAGTGACGACCCGCGGGGGGATATATTTTTAAGTGAATATATTTTCACCGCTCAAACGTAAGTTATGTTTAGGCTTAAAGATATTTGACAAAGTAGCATCCATTTTTTCAGGTTGTAGAAGTGGTATTTGATTGACAGTTGACAGTTGAGCGAGGCGTGGTTTCACAACCACAGCATTTTAGAGCAGAAACAACAACGTGATTTCTCATGATTTGGAAGCCTCATTTTATATATCTGTTGATTTGTTTTGTTTTTTTCATTTAAATTTGGCAGGGTTGTTAGCAACAATCTTCTCTGCGGTCTGTCAAATTTAGACATTTATTTTCCACTTTACAGGAACTTTAAGGTTCCGCTGAATCGTCAACAATTTTGGTGCAATGTAGACAGACGTCACCTGCTGTAATTCCTCCCTTAAGCAGCTGCATGTTCAGTGATGTGAGTATTACTTTGGCTGAAGAAGAGCTGTGTGGAAACACTTTCATTAGGCCACAGCGCTGACCCGGGGTCGGCCACTGAATAAGTAACTCTCTATTAATGATTTCTACAGCGGCACACTCCTGACCCCTGATCACTTTCAATCTCAGAAAGGGAGAAAATGGCGAGAGAGGCGGGGGGTGAGACCTATTGTGTGGAGATTAAGAAAAACACTTTTTTCTTCTTTTGCCATGTGTGTGGGAGGGTGATTATTTGTGTGCCGCTGGGATGGGAGGGGGTACAGGACTTGTCGGGGGGGTGTAAAGATCCTGCTGAGACTGACTCACATACTGTATTCTGGTTTCAGTTTCTTCTCGCCGCCTCTAATGGTCATCTTCTCGTCCTTCAGCCCTCAGCTGCTCGTGGATGATCTCCATGTCCCTCACGCTCCCCTCAACATGGATGATATCCTCATCGTCGAATGCACCTGCAGCGCAAGGACACACAACAAGGCATCAGTATCGATTTTTTTTGTTCCTCTTTGCCAGTAACAGCAGGAGGGAGTCAAATCGGTAAAAATTGAATCGATGTCGTTTTTTCGCCATGAATCCGCCACAAAGACGTTTTTTTTGTTACAAAAGGCATTGTGGCAATTGTAGGCTTTCAAGACCAAAACAAAACAACTGATGAATTTGGATGGGCTAATAGTGGTTAGCATGTCTGTCATCTTTGGGGTTCCAATCTCATCTTAACTTGTGCAGGTTCTCTGCTTCCTCCGACATTCCAAAAACGTGCATGTTAGGTTAGTTGAATACTCTAAATTATCCACTGGTGTGAGTGTGTTATTTTTCTATAAGTGCCTAATGAGGATAAGTGCTATAGAAAAAGGACGGATAGATAAACTGACTAGTCAGCAGATTAGGTCCATGGCAATGACAATAACGCTCAGTTATAATTGACACGGTGGGCGGGATTAGGGTGGAGTCTTCAATTGGCCTAACTTGCATGTTTTTGGACTGTGGGAGGAAGCCGGAGTACCAGGAGAAAACCCAAACTCCACACGGAAAGGCCAGAGCCCAGACTCGAACCCCGGATCTCAGAATTGTGAGGCAGACGTGCTAACCACTACTCCCTACGTTTGATTTAATACACTCATTATTTTTATTTTTTTTTGCATCAATCAACAATAACCAGTCGTAAAGGGAATGCCATCCCATTCAACAAGGAAGTATAGAACATGCCGTGTAAGGCATTCAATGAAACGAGTCTGGTATGTTCTGAGCGTGCTCTGTGACGTCTGTTAATGCTCCGTATAAAAATAGTGTTGACAGACAGGTGAGATCGTCACAGAAAGCTATGTCAGCACCATGATTGGCTCGTTAAAAAGCTGTCACACCATCAACGAACATGCTGGAACACGAATGCACGCTTGGAATAGCGATGACTCACAGACACAAACAAATATATATATATATATATATATATATATAAACACACACACAGTAGGTAAAGGGTGCTTTTTTAGTTGTTAGGTAATTAGCATTTTTTTGTTTGTCACGTTAGTAAAGCTATTGGAAGTTTCTTTTCAGTAGAGCTTTATGCAATTTAATAAGGGGGAAAGTATTTTGAGTGCAGAGGTTTCTTTCCACGGTATCATGTTATCAAAAACGGGTATTGTATATTATTTAATTTTTTACTGCTTAGGTATGGTTCAGAGTCTGTGCTTTTTTTTAAGTTAACCACAGTTGAACCAGTACTTCTACTTTTACCACTCTTTTTTTTTTTTTTTTTTTTTATAAACACACAAATCTGTACTTGTCAAGTTTAGAGTATGAGTATATTTGCCACCTCTGACTGTAGCTGGTAATAGTTAGCCACCACAAGCATGTTAGGATGCCAACATGAGCAATTAGCGTCAACACTGAATAGAGGGAGTTCTTGCACGTCATAAGATGGAACAAAAATAATCCTTCCCTCGAGTGCACTTGAGCTTGTTCTTCTCCTCGGTTAATTTTCTCTCTTTTTTTAACTTTGAAGTGAACAACAAGGATGTTGTAAACCAACATCGCTGGTCAACGGAAGACTTGCTCGACAGAAGCTGTAGACTTATGCGCAAGCTGTCATCCTGCATGTTGTCCGCATGCTGAAACGGACTTATTCAATTAGTCTTTGGCTAATCAGCCTGTTTTGGTTCGTCTCCTCTTGCAGAGGTACTCCACAGTATAAACAGTTCACTTAGGCTCCACAGAAAGGGGCTAATCAGTGGAATTATTGTTTTGCTGCTCCAATTTACCAGCTCCCCGTTTAGCACTGATTGCAATGAAAATTTGCCTTTGTCTCTGCTCGAACTTAGAAAATATACTGCAATGTAATCATTTTGTTTGCTGCAATAATATACATGCATGAGCAGCAATCACAACGTAAAGTTGGGATACTCTGCAGTGTGAATTCTGCCGAGCAATTTTCGCACATAAGTTTTCAAAAGTGTTGCAATTAGTAATAAATCTGTCATGATTGATTTCAATCTTGGCAAAGGAAATCGTTGAAAATATTCTGAAAAGCAAGGTTTTTTTTCCCAAGACTAATCTACAATGTTATACTATCTTACATCTTTCACATGAAAAGCGGATAATTCAATAACACAAAGGCTTTAGAAGTGCAGGACCAGCTGATCACTCACTATTAAGTCATCAGCTGACATTCTCCTTTGGTCACCGCATATTCCACAGTAATGCCCTTCAATTAATTCCGCCTAATTTAACATTCACTTCAAATTTACAGCCACCCAATTCCTGGCTGAGAGCTGGGGAACAAATACGTAAGGTGAAAGAAAAAAAAGAGGAAATGTGAGGGGACACTCGTTACAATTAGTCCTCGACTGGATTGTTAAAAACGTGTCCTGCTCTCGTGAGGCCGCCGACTGGCGCAAAGACGCAGCACCACCAGTTTCCGGGGATGCGGTCACAACTTAACCGTCCTTCTTTAATGTTACATTAACAGTCCTCATCATGAAAATGAAGCAGAATAATTCAAATCTGAGGCCTTATAACAAAGTGGCCAAACAATGACACTGCAAGTCTCTTAAAATGTGTTTCCTTCCCTTTTGTACCTTTTCTTTTTTTCATTGGGTGCATGTGATTTTCGTATGTTTCAAAGTGTGTGTAATAAGTGGTTGAATGATACCAAATCATTTTTTTTTTTTTTTACACATGATGTTTTTGGATAACACGAGTCATTTGACCATGTATATTCTATCATCTTTCATCATTTGCACGTGTCCCTGAAACTGCTGTCCACTCTGTCACGATGGGGTACCTGTCCTTTTAAGAAACTCATGTTTTCAGTCAGCATTTTGTCTTTCTTTACTGGAGTTGGAAACGGTGGATGGTTGTAGAGTAAATACTCATCATTTTTATCATATTATCCACCCTGTCATAGCTGAAAAGCAAGTGACATCACTTCCTTTCAAAAATGAAAACTATATATTTGTTCAACAGCTCACAGTCAGCTTGCTAACCGAATCATGCTGCAAAGTGAAGGTCCACCATGTGCTCATGAAATGCTAACATTAGCCAAACATGTCCGCCCCGTCATTGTCCACAAGCTCACGTACTATATTTTATTGTTTGCATGTACATTGTCTGCTTGCAGTAAATTTAATATTGTTTTAAAACAGTATGGGAGGTCGACCATCATGCGTTTCTAATGGCATAACAGCTACTTAACACAACGGATATGAAGTTCAATGGCAAACCTAAACCTCCGATTTTTGTGGTGAAACGGGTAAGTCTCAAAGGCCACAAACAGATTAGAGGGAGTGGCTTTGAATGGCCTTATAAGGGCCTGACAAAGACCTCCAATTTTGGGATTTACGGCGGCACTCCAAGCTCGGGGGGTGCCAGACAAGAACTACAGCATAATGCGAATCGGAAATGATCGTAGGAGACCACAGTTGCCCCACTAGTTTTGAGTTTTTCAGTGAACGCCATCCCCCTCCCTGAAAAAGAAGCTTTAGCTATAATCAGTTTTGAATGACGTACACAGACAAGACGGCAATCTGTGTCAAGTCGAAGATCAATACTGATCCTGATTGAGCTACCACGCTGTGATGTCGCTACCTGGGAGGATACGTGGTCAACATAATTCTGTTAAATTACAGTATTCATTCGCCTCCAACTTCCTGCGCGTGTTTTCACATGCAAGGCAGCTAAGAGCACATCTGAAGAACTCGCATTCCTCTCGCTGCCTTTAAAAAGTGTTCACGCAAAGTCAGCGCTGCAATTCTGCCGGTATTCAGAGCAGTAA
The DNA here is from genome assembly GCF_024500275.1 of Phycodurus eques. NCBI lineage: Eukaryota > Metazoa > Chordata > Actinopteri > Syngnathiformes > Syngnathidae > Phycodurus > Phycodurus eques. The sequence goes on from NC_084536.1 coordinate 16,728,759, forward strand.
AAGCGTTTTTACGGGTCTGTCAAGGGTGACGCTCATAATGGGTGTCTTACCGGTGTTGAAACACTACAGATGAACATGAGGGTTATTCAGAAATAGGTTTGTATAGGATTCGTGAAACTGACAGCTATATGACTACATCTTCAGAAGTCCTTCCTTTGCGTACCAACATACCAATTACAATAAATACATTGGGAACTTAAAGGCAGCTTGACAAAATTATGCGTTTGACACCCTGTGAGCCAATCTTTCAAGTATATCAAAAGTGGTATCTCATGAAATTTTGTTAGAATTCAAAGCATTAAAGCTAAAGTGTATCATCATTTGACCTTTAAAAAAAAACATCAAAATCAATGTGTATGGTAAACTGGCTTCTTTTTAGGAAAAGTCTGGTATTACCATGGCAACCTTATCACCAATTTTATAGCAGTAGACCAGCAAGGCCATCAGGACAAATGTACTTTACTTTCATACTGGAGGGAGCTTGTGTGTATATATATATATATATATATATATATATATATATAGATAGATATATCTATAGATAGATATATCTCTATATATATATATAGATATATCTATCTATATATATATATATATATATCTATATATCTATAGATACAGATATATATATATAGATATATATAGATATAGCCTATATATATATATATCCTATATATATATATATATATATATATATATATATATATATATATATATATATAGATAGATAGATATAGATATAGATATAGATATCTATATCTATATAGATATCTATATAGATATCTATATATCTATATGAGTATTTTTGCCTAGTATGTTTTTTGGGGTGGTACGAATACTCTTGTATACATACAAATATATTGTCCAATTTTTCCCTATTTTGTATCTAATATTTTAGATTCCCCCCCCAAGAATTTGTTTACATAATAATTGCCTTAATATTATTTTTCTGATATTTCCAAGGTAATATTTTGGTATTTTTCTATTTTTGCCCAATATTTTTGTATTTTATTCTACTAGTTTAGTATCTCCCCAATTCCCCTCTAATATTTTTCCTAGTATTATTTTTATAGTACTTTTGGGTAATTTATTCCCCCCCCCCCCCAAAGTTTTCCCTGGTATTTATTTTTAGCTAATATTTTTTTTTTTTGGCAAACATATTTTTTATGAATGATAAAAAAGAAATGTAAAAAAATGAGTTCATTTTCCTACTCTAAAGGAATGAATGAGTAATGAGCTTCCGGAAAATAATGGTAATAAGTGGAATCACAAGTTGATTCATGTAGAGGTGATCAGGTCCGAAAAGCCGATTTGTTGACGATGACCCAAAAACAAAATAAATGAGTTCATCCCCTCATCCTTAGTCTGACCATTGATATTCCATTTGTTTTGCAAACGCGCAGTGCATGAGAGTGCCTGGACTGGGAGAAAGCTTCACATGCACACAAGTGTTGTCCCACATCAGAGAACAAACCTTTTCAGGTCCTTCACTGCCATAGTGCCGCTGATTGCACAGCCACCAGCGATTTCCTAACCAACCGCCACCTGAACAATGATGTGTTCGCCTTTCAGACCCTCCGGCCTTTCAAAGCAGAATCATTTCACAGTTTGGAACGAGATCTCCATAGCAACTCCTCTTTGAAGGGTTTAGAATCACCATCCAATAATTCTATGATCATCGGGCCTTACCATTCCCAGTGGTTCTTTTCACAGTGGACGGGGGGGGGGGGGGGGGGGGGGGACAAGGAAGGGGTGTGGGCAGAGTAGGAGGAGGAAGCAGGAAGAGTCGCAAGTCTATTCCAGGCAATTCATCTTGCAGGCCTATTAGAATTCAAAATATTGCGACCTTCAATCACAGAGGATTTTATTTGGAGCCGTGGCGATCTCCACTCGAGATGGGAAGGCATTTTGCTCTAATCATCTGCCGTGAGTGGAGGATGACAAAAACTCTTCATTTTCGCTCAAGCAAAATGCTCATCTAAATGCTGTGACAGCAGCTGAAACACAGAGTGCACAAAAGGAGGATGATCAAGCCACCGCTAAATGATCCAGGCACGCATTTGCCAGTATTGCTCAAAACAACGACTAATATGAACTAAAAACAAAATGTACATGCCACGGGGTAATTTATTTTACCGTCAGATTTTTTAAGCAAACAAAGGATTTAAAAAAACAAAAAAAGGTTTTCCCGAGTGAGGAGTGGGTCTGACGTGCAAACAGATGAAGAAATCAGTAAAGTGGGCTAGTGAATACTGTGGTTTGAAATACGACATGAACATGACGCCAGACCTCCAAGGGAGTAAAAGTAAAAAGTTGTAAGAAAAATAAATACTCATTTCAAGTACAGATAGCTTAAACATCTACTTCTTAGAAACCTAGTATTTGTACTTGGTTTCTTCACACCACTTTAAATATCAGTAGATACACATTTAAGAATCATTATTGATCATGATCACATTTAAACAATACAAAAGGTGGGTAGACACACAATACACACGTACACAAATATCTGGGCAGCGACAAGTACTACAAGTATACAACAGATTCATCAATTTCATGGCGGACAAGAAACATTCACATTCTCATCAGTTTCAGATTTGTGTGGAACTGCTTTTACACCACCAAAATGACTGACAATCTATGGAAAGCCATTTGAGCATTTCTTCAATAGCCTTGACATGTAGCTTAAGGTCCATTAAGGTCCATGTACTAGTGTGCTCATTTTCCTCAGTCGAAAGACAATTCAGCACACTCAGGGCTATAGTCTCCTTTTTACTATTAAGTCTGTTTTTAAGCACTTAGATTCGTGCCCTTTTCAACGACGCATACTCTCCCGTCCAGACGTTGTGACACACCCACCTCACGTAACCTTAGAATGAACGCCACAGAATTTGAATTCGGAGGCTAGCTGTAAAATCGCGGAGCATGGGGTTTTCCCAGAGACCTGTGAATGTCAATCACTGGCCTACTAAAAAAATCCCAGCCGTGAGAGCATTCAATCAATATCCTTTATATATTCTCAAACTGAATGGACTAATAAACCGTCAAGGGGTCAGACAATTCATCAGAAAACATTCATTTACATACAGTATATGGCTATTTGTAGCTTCAGTAAGACTTTTGCTTTATTTTCCTCTGGAGGTCTATCCAAAATATGAAACAAACTTGGAATTGGACCTGAAATTTCAAAGATTGAATTAAAGAAAACCGAGGCCGTCAAACAAGAGTTTACGCATGTCTTTTTGCAAAGCTGCCAGGGCTTTTACTTATTATACAGTGACAATTGACAATTACATTAGGGAATGTCCCAGCATAAGGAAACCCTGCACCCAATTAAAAAAAAAAAAAAAAAGGTTCCAGTAAGTCAGGTACCTAGAATGAGGTGTAAATACCCCAAGGCCACACATCGCGTGACACAAAACCGCACATTAGCCTTGAAACCAATTGAGCTTTTGTCAAGGTGACACATCGTTTTCGCATTCAAATGGATAATTGATGGAAAACAACTGGGAATATGGCCAGGTGAGCTGGCAGTGTCGCCGCAGCTGGGAACACAACGGTAGACGAGGTAGAACATGTCTGTGTCTTGTTTCGGGCATCGCCGATTCTGCAGCGGTCCGATCGGCGCTGAGGCAATGGCAACGCTTTCCTCAGAGACCATTCATGTGGGTCTTATTCATGCTCTTCTAGACCAAAATTACAAATCGTTTTCACTTGTAATAACTCATTTTGACATTTTCTAACATTTCTAACACTATGCTCGCCTTGTGGATAACAATTTTAATATTCCATATTTTATTTTAAATTTAACAAAGGAAATGTTGTTCTCAATTCAAATTACAGGTGTTGGGGTTGCGATGAGGGCTCTTAAGTTCTGACACACCAAACACATCGAAGCACACGTTGCTTTGAGTTCTGCGACACTGTCATACTGGAACAGCATTTCCAAGGCTTTGTTAATTGATTACGAAAATGTTGCCTGTATTGCCTCAAGTGAGTGCAGGTTAAAATAAAATCCCTAAAATGCACACAACGTGGGTGACTTTAGTGTAGGAAAGAAGACTTCTTTTCCAAAGATATCCTAGTCGTATACACCACAAATGAGGTCAACGTTCATAAAATGAGCAGCTTAGTTACTTACTCAGACAAGCACAAACGCGGGTTTGGTCTGTTAAATTTAAAAGACTCCAGAACAATTGCCAGCCCATTCTCACATGGAAAACATCTGTGTGGATGGATTAACGCCAGCTCCCCAAAAATATTAGCGTGTAAGTGACCATCATATCACTCACCCATAGTGGCCAGATACTGCATGCCATAAAATCAGTACATGGCTAGTTACACAAGGACACTGTTCCTATTCACCTCACTTTAGTACAGCACTGCTAAAGATACCACTTGTGAATCAATGCATGTCGAGACCACCATTACGAGAAGATTCTAAAATGTTCATTTAGAATATGCATCACGATCAGAATCATCTTTATTGGTCTAAAACTAAAGAAATGTACCTCCAGTAGTTGGAGCCACAGGAAAAAAAGCCACTATAACAAAAAACTACATTCAGGTCTATGCTTGCATGGTATGCGATAATTTTAAACCTTCTTTGGCTAACATTTTGAATAAATAAAAATACAAATCATTGAATGTTCCCTTTTTGCCATGGTAGCCTCTCTGTACCTAAAAACTTTATACAGCTATAATATTGAAGCCAAATTGTTGGTATTGTGAGAAACAAATGTACAGAGTCATTCAACAACGTTCCAAGTAGTGCGGTAAAACTGATCAACAACAAATGATGCGGAGTGACAGCGTTACCACAATGAATAGAGGAATAATCACGTCAATCAGAGGGAGGGGCCATCAACGACTTACTGAAAATACTGTTAAACCAGTCAGTCACACTACTACCTCAGGAATGATCAGCACAGGCAACATGACATGTCATTATGTTACGTGGAGACATAATCAGTCCATCCATCATTTTCTAGACCGCTTATCCTCATTAGGGTCGCAGGTGAGCAGGGGTGTATCCCAGCTGACTTTGGGTGAGAGATGGGTTACAACCTGGACTGCTCGCCAGCCAATCGATACAATACCATGTCTTGTTGCCAGTTCTGTTCCATAACAGAGGGGTGTGTCAACAACGGTGTTCCGTTTACACTTCACGGCATTCTCTGAACCGACCAGTGGGTGTAACATTCCAGTCAAGGACTTTACAAGATTTTAGTATCAATTTGAAAAGAAAGTCAGAACAACATCAACAACTGCATCTGCAAAGCTCTGTGCCGACATAGTCTAGAAACATACTGCAGCGCTATATTTTTCCACATAAGCAATGATTTTATACAGTTTTAAAGTTGGGGGCAATTAGGGGACTAACAATAATGACAAGGTTAAACAAGAATCAGAAGGACTGTGGCTGTCAGAAAAACAAGGGAAATTACCTTTGAATGAGTCAACTCTTTTCAATGTGTGGAGTTAGAAGAATGGAAAGTGAATCCTAGAAACTTTAAGCCACTAACATCAGTTTTAAGAAAAACATTTTCCATGCCACTGACATATGGCATTTCCCTTTTCTTTTTTTTTTAAAGACATCCGTTTGTTGCTTTCAAGGTGCATTTAGAGTGTGTGTGTGTGTGTGTGTGTGTGTGTTACACGCATGTTAATTTTAAAGCAGAACCTCAAAGGTCAATGGCATTCAGAATGAATTAAAGAAAAACAAGGGTACGGGTCAAAGTGTCTCCATTATCAAACCTTTATTAACTGTAGGCAATGTTATAAATAATTCCACAACATTCTTAAGAAAGGTAAAAATATGAAAACCAATTTAGGCACCAATTCAGCTTCTATACCACTTATCTTAAGGGTCCTAGTGAGCTGGCCTCTATCCCAGTTGACTGCGGGCAAAAGACGGATGCCACCCTGGACTGGTCGCCAGTCAATCACAGGGCACATACACGAGACAGACATCAATTCACACCATCACTGAGTGGGACCTGAACCCATACCGTCAGCACCAAAGTCAGGCAAGAGTACCACTTACACCTTCAGTGACCAATGTTAGCATTCAAGACTTGACTTCCCCCTCTTAAATGCGCTGACGTAGACTAGTCCACGAAATTACCAAAACTGGGTCTAGCCCACCTCCTGGTGGAGTTACGCCAAGCACAGTGCTCAAAGCCTTCATTCTTAACCTTAATGACAAACATGGGCTCTTTCTTATACGGACTACAAAAACCATGGCAGGAGTAAAGGGAGCTTTTTCGCTCTTCCCAAAATGTCTCTTGATAACTTTTAAGGCTTCGAAAAACACACACGAATCTTGATGGCACGTATACAGTGCAAGATCAAACAGGCATGCGATGCTAGCATAATTCAAACCATGCCGCATAGCTTCTGAAACTTAACATAGACAAGAACCCTCTGTACTTCTGTCACTCTCTTTGAGGGAGCCTTTTCAGAGGGACTGTGAGCTTTGCTGCAACTTAATGAATTGTGACTTTTATGTTGATCTCTGCACCTAAGACACCAAATGGCCCGCGAACAAGAAGTTGTGCACAACTAAGGCGTGCGGCTTTGAAAAAGCTGCAAGTCTCTCGCAAGCCTTTGAGCTGTGTCATAATGTTCGCCATGCGCTGTTGCACCATGTGGAGTCGCTCACAAGGAATGCTGCGAAGGGAGCTCAAGCTCAGCTTTATGCCTCACGTGTCATGTGGAAGACGCCACAGCGAGCGTTGGGGACAGGAAGGCATTTCCCACGCCTTGGCCCGCGTGAGCTCCAGGCAATGTCGACAACCTTCAACGCTGGAATTTTGCTGCGTCTTGGAGAGTCCAGAAGAATATTGTCAGTGCTAGACAATGTCTTATTTGGCTGAAGTATTAATTCATCACGCAATAAATTATTCATAATTCATCGCTAGGGCTCAGACTCGGCCTTTAAATCGCGATTGGTTATCCGTGTTGACAGTAACTAACGACTTCCGAATCAGAATCGAATCGTTACTCCTTGTGCTATTCCGAAATAAAGAGATGTCGTAGATGTCAATGCAAAGTGATTGTTTGACAGCCATGTATTGAAATGGGAACAGCGCATGCAGGTGCATTTTGGCTGCCGCTTCACCCTCCAGAAAAGTTTTTCTTTTTACCAGGTAGTTTAAAAAGGCTTACGTCACCAGGATCCCTCGCCATATCGTTGCCAAAGGTAGACACTGGGTTGGTTCTGTGCCTGCCTCGGTGCCATAAACCCTCGCTGGCTGAGACCAGAAGCCTGCTTTCTAACTAGCTAGCTACAGCTCTCGTCATCTGCCACACTGCGTTGAGTTTCATTTTGCCGCGGTTGCTTTCCACCAGCCATGGCTGCTTTCCGGCTTCGGTTGTGGCGCTGCCACGAACATCCGTGCAGCTCCTTGGGCTCGGCTATCGGACGCTTCCTTCTGCGCAGATCAACGTGTCGGTGGAGGGCTACGGCTATTTGCATCCGTGATCCATGATCAACTGCAAGAACGAACTACAACTGCGCAGATGCGCAGTGAGTCAAAATGCTGTCAGCCGTAAACACAGGCTTAAGATCGTGAAATATTTTGTATTTTTTTTAGGTTCATGCGGCGTGGCAGTAGTTGCAGCTTTTGTCAGACTAAAGAAGTGTGATATTCTAAGATTCGTTCTGATTCGAGTTCGAAAATTCGAATTCATTCATCGCTTTTTCAGGCCCACTCGAGTCCTAGTTCGAGTCACCGCCAAATCGTGCGCAGCCCTATTCATCACCCGGTCGGCCACGTGTGTCAAACGCGTTCTTGTCGTGGGCCACATGGTAATGGTTACAGCAGTGGTTCTAAAACACATTTTTTTAAAATGAACAAATACTTAACTCTCCAAGTACCATCAACATGGTACCAACATTCAAATACGGTAGCATAGTAGACCTAAGTGTTCATCAAAAACAAGACAAATTTTATTCCTAAAACGTATATTAATATTATTGTGAGCCACTGTAACATTATGCACATTTTGAACATTAACACGGCACTTAAATCTAGGAATATAAAAAAACAGTACTTAAAAAATGAGTCAATTAAAATATATTGCACATAAAAGTACGATAATTTTTTTTACCCAAATAAATTGTTAAAAAAAAAAAAAACATAAAGATTAAATGCAGGTGTATTGAACCTAAGTTAAACACAACTGAACTGTACCTAGGCAGTGATTCTTTCAAGTACCACAAGAAGGAGCTGTGTAGCCCACTTTGAGAATCACTGCCTTAGAGGATTGTAATGGCTGTCAAACCAAATGTATAATCACCTCATCATATTATTAAATGTACACTACACATTGACAAATGACTAGTTTTAAAGTCAGAAGTCGAGGAAAATACTTTGTACAACTTTAATGTTTTCAATATCTCAACATTATTAAATGTAAAGACAATTTCCAATTATGATGCAGGTTTTCGCAGGAACATTTGCTTCAATGGACCGACCACATGAAATAATGTGGCGGGCTGCATCTAGCCCACGGGGCCTTGAGTTTGACACCCGTGACCTAAACTTTCAGTACGGTCAAGATGCCACATGAAATTATCCACCTACCTTTATATATTAATAATTATTAATGAGCCACACAGGAAGGCCAGAGTTGAGATTCAAACCCCGAACCTCAAAACTGTGAGTCAGACATCATAACCACTCCTCCACTGTACTTCTCTGAACAATCTAACGACCTCCAGTACATGTGCTGTATCAAATACGCTGTTTTGATTATTCCAGAGAGGTATCCATTTAATTTGCATTATTATTATTATTATTATTATTATTATTATTATTATTATTGTGGTTGCAGTTTTCACTGGTGTATACATGCACCACATCATACAGATTGATGTCCAATTTTTTTTTTGTAATCATTTTACTCAGCTACACACATGGAAAGAGCATTTCAGATACATTTATTGTGACTTGTGAGATTCATGGTCGCATTCTAAAATACACGCGTACAATATATAACATGTCAATCTTTGTATGTACAGCCCAGCTGGAGGAGCCTCGACAAACGCGAATGACCCACAGCTCAAGTATAAAAGTGAATCGAGTGGAGCGGCAAGCGTACATCACAGGAAGGCCATATCAACAACAGCAGTTTGGTTTTAGCAATAGAGCAAGACGACCGCGAGCAGATGTCAAATGCGAGAGACAGATGAACGGCGAGACCTCATACCTGACCGGTTTGTGGAAATTTCAGAGGGAATCATGGCGCTGGTCCGGAATGGCCACTCTGCTTTCATTTGGGTCAATGGTGCAGAAGAAGGGGACATTTTCAGCAGCAGCCTGACTCTTTGTCAGCACGTTGAAAAAGGTTGACTTCCTGAAAATGCAAACAGTGGTGAAAGGGTGCTGTTGGATTTTAACACTATAATCCACCCAGAAACACCTCAGTGCCTAATGCAAATTGCCGACTACTGTAAACCAGTAGAGAATCCATAATCAAATGTATCAGAATGAGACAAATGCACCATGCTATGATCCCACAGATCAGCAAGAAAGCAACAAACGCTACAGACAATAACAACTGTCCAGCCTTTATAATGGCACAGCATTATTAACTGTAATCCAGGACAATCCCTTCACTCAGTGCTTCACAGTATAATGACAGTTTACCAGATCCTATAGATGTGAAATTGCTCAAGATTGCTAAAGTGCATGCGGCCCCTCTTTAGATGAAACGAAATTGGAGCTACTCTTGGGTCACCTTGTGGTGAGGAAAACAAGGAACAATCCACATCAATACAATGAGGTTCACAAGTGGACATGAGAATATAGAGTTTGTGCTTATTTACTTTATCCTATAAATCTTCAAGGTCATTACATGGAGGAATTGTTTTAATAGGTGACAACTAATAATACATTTAGCTGGAGCGGCAAATATCAAATATTTTTACAATCGATTATTCTACCAAAGATCCCATCGATTAATTGGATCAAAAAAATGATTTAGCATATTCAACAACATTATGTGCATGTGTGGTGCAGGTATTATTGTTGTCCACTTGGGGTCCCCAGCTTCATGTTTCACACTCTATCTGTGACTTTAGTGTTTGTGGCTTTAAAAGGCGGTGCCTGGCCTGGTGAGTGACGTGGGAGTCAGCAAATGAGAGTGCAGAGTCGTGAGCGGAGGTTAGCGGATGCCTCTAAACTGGCAAACAGTTAGCGGGAGTGCGTACTTTTGAGTCCCCGGGCGACATTTGTGGCCGTTGCAGCTTGTGTATAAATGTTTTTATTACGTGTCGTGTTTATTTTGATAGCGTTTGTTCAATAAAGTGCACCGGCAGCAGTGTTTATTTTTGAACACTTGTGTGGGAATTACAATACGTTCTAACTCGTGGTGGTAGGCTATGTTAAATTAGCTAACAGTTTTAAGAAGTATTTTGGAGCATTACAACCTGTCAGTTGACTTATCGTCAAAGCAAATTGTGAGGCCTGAAGGGCTCGACATGGAAGTGGAATATGACCTGTTATTACAATGTGTCACTGATGTTTCGCGAGGTCTTGTCTAAGCGTGTCTCATGTGCAAACAAGAGTGTGAGAGTGTGTGGGGGCGGAGTATGTTGACCTATCAAGCACTCTGCCGCCTGATACCACAACATGACATCAGCACAGAACCTTGTCAGGTTGTCCACCTTGCCAGTGACATTCTGAAACTGCCTTGACCTATCGGTGTGTGTGTGTGTGAGTGTGAGACTCTTCTTTGCTCTGAAGCAGCATCATGTCGATCATAATGTGTCCGTGTCCTTTTCTTCAACAATCATGTCATCTCTGAGCAACAAGATAGTGAGAAGCCCTCGCATGGCACTGATGTTACGGTGAACTGACATCCTTGTACTTATTGGTCACTTTATTGGGTACACTCACACGTGATGATCAAATGCGACAACCTAATGTGATACAATACGAGAGTTGCAGCCAAAATTCGGCCTTTACATAGTACAAGTAAAAAAAAGTGCAACCATAATAATCAACATCCTTTATTGTTTAATTAATACCGCTCCGTTTCAATCAAAACAAAGCATATTGTCTCCCTCAAGCAAGAAAATGTGTTTATCAGTAAGAAAGAAAAAAACACTCTACACAATTCTACTTTCTAAAAACAGGATGAAATAGAATGTAAAAAAAAAACTAAACACTTTGTGCATCATGATTTCAGAATTTAAAGCCCATTAGCATTGTGCTCTTTCCTGTGTGCGCATCTTTACCACCAGGGTGCAGTACAAGATTGACATACATAAAAAAATAAAATAAAAAAAGACTCAGTAAACTGCAGTAATATTAGTCATTTCATGAATATATCTCAGTATTGTTATATTGTCTGTCTAATGTGACCAAGAGACCTGGGGGGTGCCATCTAAGGCGCGGCGAATTCAAGCCATCGACGTGACTGCATACATCATGATCACGAGAACACAAAGCCGATGGTTTAAGTAGTTGAACACAAACCGATACCTGATGCTAGTTGATTTCAGATTTGTTCAACTTGAAAATCCATTTTCCCCATAGACATGCATGAAAATTAAATTCATGTAAAAAAACTGTCACCGCGTTTAAATGTGGAGTTTGTAGTTCTCAAGACTTTCTTCTTAAGCATGTGATGCCAGAACATCATGCTATCGCTGTCTTCCCACATTCACGGCTCGTATTTACGTTTCACCCCATTTGACGTCCAGTCTTATCGTCTTTCGCACAGCTGTACAATGCATCTGCATACTGCACATGCTCATGCATTACATTAGAGAAGGCCGCAATCTGACTAAATTGTCATCAACATAAATAATCTTCCACTTACCGTACATTTGGCGGGCCCACACTTCCTATTTTCGGTGACGTGCCAAAGCTTCTAATCAGAGTTGAAGATTTGGCTGCATCTTCTCCTTTCCCCTGTGGAGACAATATACATGTCACTCGTATTATGTTTATTTTCTGCTCTTTCCTCATAGCACACACCTTCTTTGGAGCCATTTCTCACACTTCTCTCACCTTAATGAAAGTTGACATTGGGAGCCGCATGGCGAGCCGACCCCTGCTTCCAGATTTTGCGGTCGAGGCTATCGATGCAGCTTAATGGGCAGTTATGATATCACAGTGTACTATATTATAAGTTTGCAGTGGCAACTGGGCTCCTTTCTTGACATTTGTCAGTGGCTTTATATTCAGTACACCACGCACCATGTCATGTCATACAAATTGCAATCCATCTTTACAAATGGAATAATGCTTATTGGCTGGCACATAACATAATAACACATTATCGTGGCTCATGCGGGGAAGTGTTTCAAATATTTTAGCTCTCTCTTAGGTGTAAGAACATATTATAAACAGCTACCAATTTGCTGCAGTGTAGTTCAATAAAAACAGAAGTATCATGAGTATCTTTAAAAAGGCAGTTGTTTATATATATATATATATATATATATATATATATATATATATATAAAACTCTGTGCAGGTGCGCCTAACATTGTGGCAGGTGGGTTAGCCCTCCATGCAATGTCTGCTGCAATGACAGCCATATTAATATTTCATGTATATGCCACTTTGTTGGATTTCACACACATGCACGTTCTTCTTACTTGTTGCAATCATAGCAGAGCATTAATGCTAAGACTTGGGCTAATTGCGCTAATGTAAACGTCATCTTGACAAATTGTTCAAATACTTGGTAGAGCAATGATTTGCTTGAAAAGCAATTCACTATGTTGTAATAGGGGCACACGCGTCGCATTTGCACTGTTTGTGAGAGACAGGCTTTCGACTGCAGGCGCGCACACATGAGTTCAATGTCCTCACATCAACTTCCTCTCTGCGGAGACACAAATTAAAGCACACGGGGGCACAATTGCACATTTAAAAAAAAAAAAAACACACACAAAAGAAAAAAACACATCGGCCAATAATCCTGCAGCCTGTTTAGTTGAACACGCAGAAAGTAAGGCGGTCATAATGCGCAAGTGAATGAGGCAAGTGCAGGCTCCAGAAGGAGGTCCCAATTCATCATTATTTTGTTTTGTTTTTTTGTGTGCGCGTGCGTGTGGATGCATTCCATGCACCCCCACTCAGACTCGTCACAGTGGACGCAGAGCGTTTCGTTCGACCAAATAAATCATCGCCTTTGTTTAAGGTACATTGATCAATCTAATCGCGCGTAATGGGCTGCTAATTGGCACACGGCAGTGCTCCCAAATGGGGAGCACGCTGAGCCAGACGTCCAACTCTTAAATTTGCACCGCGCTAAAACAGAACCCGAAGTGCCCTTTTTGTCCTCAAGCTAAATATTTGTTTTCCAAATCTAATAAAGAATTATATATTGCATATAATTTTAAAAAATAAATAAATAAACGTTTTTGTTATTGTGTTTATATTACCAAGGCCCTGTGAAGGGTCCACGTTACGATAAACGGGTTCAAATCTCTCGATCACATCCCTTTTCAAATATATGGTTAACATATAGAATTAGAAAATAACGTATTGCCCTATGTCAAATACAAATTGAAATGCCATCTTTTAAATGTCCCCTTTACACAATGTAATTCATTTTAATAAGGCAACATTTAATAATGTTAGCAAAATTGTCATGATTGCAAAACGATGTCATTTTCTTGGCAGCGTGGATTTTATTTTATTTTTTTTCTACTCAGCCCTCCAATGTGTGTGTGCATTTTTATTTCAACAAAATAGGCTCTGTTGACTGGCACCATTCATTCTCCATAATTATGCTCATTTGAATACTGTAATACACATGCTTCGGTGGGCTTTTTTCTCTCTCTCAGTAAAATTGCTTCAGCATTTAAAGAAGGGGGCAATTCACACAGGTTTGGGTGGCGGGGCAATTTTACATTATAAGATTATTCTTACAAGATATTTGTATTGTGATTTATTAAGCCTCCAATTAAATGTATCCAATGTAATGAAGTGTGTGAATGATTTGCGTAGCCATGTTGAAACTTGAAGAATATAATAATACACACGATAAATGTAAATGAGGCGTAACTGCACAGTTATGTAGGAAGTTCGTCTATCAGCAAAGCAGTCATCAATGCCACTCATCACCGTACTTGCATCATATTTACTATAATCATAATTTCAATGTTCATTGGGCGTTTTCGTGCAAATCGTAGCTCGGGCTCCCCTTTTGTGTGCACGCTAAAAAAAAAATAAATAAATAAAATAAAAACAAGTCTATAAGTGAGGTGTTTTTACACAACGAGCACGTATTTTATCCTGTGATGAAGTCATCCGCTGTCAACATTTTCTAAAACAGAAAAGAACATGGAGACAATTAAAAGAAATCCTTACCTCCTGGAGGAGTCACCCCCAAAACGAAGCAAACAAGACGTTGGACATTCGATAAGCAATTCATAAAAATAAAGGGAGGACATTAAAAAACGTCAAATCCAGTGAGGTCCAGTATATGTGAGCATGAGGGGAGGCTGAGAAGCGGCTGACTTGTGGGCGTGGCCCGTGGCGTCTCAACGCGCGCGCGCTCCTCTGATTGGCCGACAACTTCCGCTTTCCCGTAAATCGCTTCCCGATTGGCTGCGTGCGCTCGGCGAGCTCCACTTCAAAACAAGACGCTCGCTCCGACTAAAAGTAGTGCCGGCGAACTGGAGCCAGAACAGAACCCGTGTTGAGCCTCGCCGCAACACGGAGGCTCTGGATCACTCCGGATCCCAGCAGCTTGGAGCTCGCCGCCCATTGTCCCAGCCGCAGGACGCAACTCGGATATGGCTACCTCCATTCTTGGGGTGAGTTGTTTTCCAAGTGACGCTTGAGGCAACTTTTGCGAGTCCGACTTCGAATGTCAAGTCGGAGCGATGAGTATATGATGGTAGCTGTCGACGCGTGGTGTTGAAAAAGTGCCACTTTGTTGTTGTTCCCAAGCAGGAAGAGCCTCGGTTTGGAACGACACCTTTAGCGATGCTGGCCGCAACCTGCAACAAAATCGGAAACACAAGCCCCCTCAGCACTTTGCCCGACGCCAGCGCCTTCTCCAAGAGCGGATTTCACCCGTGGAAGAGATCCACGTCGAGCTGCAACTTGGGCTCGGCCCTGCCCGGCTTCACGGTGGCGACGAGCCGCGCCCCCGCGGGACTAACGCCGACGAGCGGCGCCGGCAGCAGCGCCTTCTGCCTGGCCTCCACTTCCCCGACGTCGGCCGCCTTCTCCAGCGACTACGGCGGCTTGTTCTCCAACGGCGGCAGCGTGTCGAGCCAGGAGTCCGGCCAGTCGGCCTTCATCTCCAAGGTGCACACGTCCGCGGAGAGCCTGTACCCGCGCGTGGGCATGGCGCATCCGTACGAGTCGTGGTACAAGTCGGGCTTCCACTCCACGATCTCCGGCGAGGTGGCCAACGGCGCGTCCTCCTGGTGGGACGTGCACACCAACCCGGGCTCGTGGCTCGACGTCCAGAACCCCGCGGGCCCCCTCCAGGGCTCCCTGCACTCGGGCACCCCGCAGGCCATCCACTCCCAGCTGAGCGGCTACAACGCGGATTTCTCCTCGCTCACCCACTCGGCCTTCAGCTCCACGGGCATCAGCCCCACCGCGTCTCACCTGCTGACCACCGGCCAGCACCTGCTGGCCCAGGACGGCTTCAAGACGGTGCTGCCCGCGTACACGGACACCTCCGCGGCGGCCAACGCCATGATCTCCGGGGGCGGCTCCTCGCGGTCGTCGCGGAGGTACTCCGGGAGGGCGACGTGCGACTGCCCCAACTGCCAGGAGGCCGAGCGGCTGGGGCCGGCCGGGGCCAGCCTCCGGAGGAAGGGACTGCACAGCTGCCACATCCCGGGCTGCGGGAAGGTGTACGGCAAGACGTCGCACCTCAAGGCGCACCTCAGGTGGCACACTGGCGAGAGGCCGTTCGTGTGCAACTGGCTCTTCTGCGGAAAGCGCTTCACGCGCTCCGACGAGCTGCAGAGACACCTGAGGACCCACACCGGCGAGAAGCGCTTCGCGTGCCCGGTGTGCAACAAGCGCTTCATGCGCAGCGACCACCTGAGCAAGCACATCAAGACGCACACGGCCGGAGGGGGAGGCAAGAAGGGCAGCGACAGCGACACCGACACCAGCAACCTGGAGACCCCCAGGTCTGAGTCCCCGGACCTTATTTTGGAAGGGGTCAACCCCAGGATCACGGTTAAGGACCAGTCCCCGCACGACGAGCCCTGATGGGGGAAAAGGACCCCAGCATCCGAACTGCATCGCACGGGTCTTATTTAATAAGGGAATCGTATTTCATGGGGGGACAATTAAGATCTCACCACCAGACGCTTCAGCAGTATTTAATGGTGAGGGGAAACCTGTTGAACTTGGACAATGTGAGTTGCATCCTGTATATGACTAACGATGACGTGTTCAATTCATGTTTTTATTGTTCTTACTAAGCTTGGATTGTTTTCATTCGTGTTGCTTACATCCTGAACGTCAGGGATCGCGTTTACTTTCCGATGCACTTTGTAGATATTCTATGTACGTGCACAGCTTCTTCAAACTTTCGTTTTTATTTTGTATTTTTTGTTGCTATAAAAAAAATAAATCTATATATAAATGTTTACCTGTATAAATTCACACTTATAAGACTTTCACTTTAAAAAGTAATTAAAAACACATTGAAAAGGCTTTTATTGTGTGATGTAGAATTTGACATCGATTTTTGGGCTTTATTTTTAATTGTCAACATGACTGACTATTTCCCCCCTATAGAGTAAGTCATTGCTTAATGTGGCGTAAAAAAGGCATTTCAAGGCCAAATGCAAATGCTGTTAAATGCTATTAATTATAACTTTGGACACATGCGCAACCCCATGTCTCTTGTATTTCAGATCAGGGATTCGCGTCTTGCTAATTTAAAAGCGAGCTTTTGTTCACGTGATGTTACTAAGCGGTTTCTTTAACAGAAAATCCAAAATTCTACAGTAATATTGCACAATCGTTTTTGTTTTTTTTCTTCTCTCTCAATAAATAAAGATTAAGGGGCAAGAAGTCAGATGCAAATGCTGAAAAACGCTTCTTGCCGGGCTCACTCAAATGTTTAATTGAAAAGGTTCAATGATGCTCTCAGACGTCTTTTGTGTTTGGTCAGCGCAGCGTCCAAAGTCTTTCAAAACGGGTCCGGCTGCTCAAAACATTTCATCCACACGGTCCCCTCGTTTTTTTTTTTTTTTTTTTTTTTAAATGTTAAACTTAAATGGGTGTAATGTAAAGAAAGTGGCCTATTTTTTATTTTCTTTAAACAGTGTGCACGCTGGCAGGTTGAAAGTCAGTGGTCAAATAAAACTGGACTCAAAACAAAATTCGGAGCTATGCAACACAAACTGGACCGAAAAAGTCATTTGAATTTGAACATGTACATTAGTTGTTTCGTCTTTTCGATTACGTTGATTATTTTTTTCGAGGAAAATAGGGGGGGAAATACGTCAGTTTGCCACATTTTAATCATGTACAACAGAAAATTAAGTACTTTTTCCTCAGTGTACAAATAAACGAAATAGAGTGACTGAAATATTTAGTAGATCAACACAACTCGAAAAATACCCATTTTAATTGGTGGCATCAACTAAATTGTATGCAAACATTTCAATAAATTTGCTCCACCTCTGTGCCAGTTTAAATGGAAGCAAAATAAACATCAACCACCCCATTTTGATTTATTTTAAAAGGTTGACGGCGGCCTTGCGCTAGTCTTTACTTTCCTTGTCGTCTAAATATTTGATTTGAAATATTACAATACATGGAGCAAAGAAAATTAAAATAACATGAGTACGGTGGACAAAAATGTTGGGTACGTGGTGCACGTCAACACAACAACAAAAAAAGGACTCAAATCCTAATGTAGATATTCAAACATGATTTATTTAATAACGAGAACATTGCACTCTGTCCAATCACAACGAACGCTATTCATTTAACACAGGCAACACAATGACTTGTAAATTAAAAGTTTTGTTTGTTTTCTTCAATTATATGACTCAAAAGCTGTCTAAAACATGACGGATTATATTGTAAAAACAAAACAAAAACAAAAAAAACCCTGCAGTAACCCACAGAAGCCGTCTCACTTTCTCGAGGCCGTCTCACCATGCTAACTGTGTATAATATTGACAGCAGTAAAGTGAAGCGGATGTTGATATTTTATCCACTGCTTCTCTCTACTGGTAGGAAAAGGAAATGCATGCTTCTTAAGCCCTGTCGAAGAAAAATGTCCATCCAGCGTGGTATAAGCAGCCCTCAGCGTTTTCTACTGCTCCTGCTTCTGTCTCTGCTTCGACTCCTGTCACCCGCCGCCCTTTCCTTTCTCTTCCTCTCAGCATCTCCTCTGAGGTGTCGCTCTCTGGCCCTCTCGCCGCTGCGGCTCCGCTCTCGTTTTCGTTCTCGACCACCCTCTGCCATCTCCTTTTTCTTCCTCCATTCCTCCCCCGGGCTCCTTCCTCTCTCCGTCCACGTTTGTCGATATTCTCTGGCGCGAGGGCTCGCCGAGGACTTCTGGCGGCTCTGATCTGGCCTCTCGGCGCTGTTATCCCGGCAGGACGCCTTCTTCTTGCTCTTCTGTCGCTTGTGGCTCTTGAAGTTGCCGTCGGAGTCGCTGGAGCTACTGGATGAGTCGCTGCTGTTGCTTGAGCTGTCATTGCTCTCATGCTTTTTCTTGTGCTTCCTTTTGCTCCTCTTCTTCTTCTCCTTTTTACTCTTTTTTTTCTTGGAGTTCTGCTTTTCCAGACGATCGAGTTTCCTGTCGATAAGTCACAAGTGTTGATGCCGCATACAACCACACTATTAGGTATACCTGCACAGTCTGTATCAAAAATTGTGCTTTTGATTGATGCGGTGAGAGAGGTATTATTTTAAATAACATGTTTATACTTGTGGTTGCAGTTTGCGGTGGTGAGGAACTGCACTGCATCATAGCAATAGCTTGACAAGGAAAACAAAATAATAAAGACACACCTCTCTGGATGATGCACTACGCTGTGTTCTACAATACTTGAAAACAAAGGAATTGTTTTCAAGTACATCTCACAGTCAGTGAAATATTCCATAATTTATTTTTTATGCACATAATTTTGATTATAGCTCAGAGCAAATGAAAACCCGACATTCACCATCTCTAGAAACTACAATATTACATAATAAACAATCAAGAAACAATGCAAATGTTATTTAATGTAGAAATTAGGCAGAAATTTGCCCTCTGAAAAGTATTTTCCCTCATTTTTAAAGAATCCATGTCATGTATGAGTACTAAAATAAATGGACTTTGCGACCATATTCTAATTTATTGAGATGCAACTGTATTTTAGATCTGGTAGTCCTTTACAAAGCATATGGCAACTATAAATCATATCCCAACACCACTTTTACATCAACATACTCAACCACATTTAGAAAAATATTAAGCATGAACATATATGGGTATAAAATATGTTCTTCTTACCTGAGGAGCTTCTGTTTCTGCTTTGTTGTTAAAGATTTCAAAAATTCCACCTCAGGATCTCCTTCTTGGTCACTCGCAACATATTCCTTCAAAATAAATACAAATAAATAAAAATTGGGTTTATTCACGACACGATGAACACATACAGCTCTGAAAAAAATGACACCACTACAAAATTTGTAATTTTTTTAATCAGTAAAGGCCAACTTATTTTGCGATTTGTAGTTATATATTTGAATAAAATTAACATTTTAGCTTTTTTTCTGTAAGCAACTGACAACATAACTTCCAAATACAAATGCTTCTCAAGTGTCGTGTGAGTATGGCTAATAGGCCGTGGGCACCATCTAGTGGTATGCAAGAGAATTACTGAAATAAAATACAAATTCAACATTTTGATTACAAGCATCACCCATTCTTCACACACAAATCACAGCACTACCTATGCTTGTAATAAAAACTGAGAACCACTGATTTAGAGCATTTATTTGGAGAAAATGATGGTCAAAATAGCAAAAACAGTGCAGTGGCTTTTTGGTCTTCATTTTTTCCAGAGCTGTACATTCACATCACGCTAAAATTATAATTTAATGAACTCGCTATGCCCTAGCAGTTAGTTACTCTTGAATCAAAATGCTAAAACACGACATTTGCTCTGTTCTGTTAGCACAGGCTAACAAAGGTTAGGCTGCCCTCTTTCAAGGATATGAGAATTGGTGTGTTCTTACAATATCTGTGTGTGTGTGTGGGTGTGTGTGTGTGTGAGAGAGAAAATGATTGCGTGAGACGATTACCTGTGCTGTATCACAAACGGTTGCGCTCCGATCAAGGACACATTTCTTCAGGGCAAAGCCACTGTTACGCATCTCAGCCATTAGCTCGGAGGGGTGCATGGAGGGACCTGTTAGCGCAAATCACAGCATCACAGCGCCATTGATGGCAGACCGTCGCCCGCAGCCGTCTCCGCAGTGGGACTTTTGGGGGCGGCTTTGTTAACGGGACGTCTCATCAAATCAAGTCACTCCTCTTCTGGGTGAGCAAATCAAACAATATCATGTTCTGGCAAAGCACCGGTTCGGGGGAAATCACAATACATAATGATTACTTTTTTTCTTCTTCCGCAGGGAGGACGGCCATTAGAGCGCCGCAAAATCGAGCTGTTGACGGGACTCTCCCGGAGTGAAACATTATTACTCGCTGACAGCACAACTATGAATCTGCTCAAGGTTGAAAACGTGACAGATTTAGCTCCCGAAATCTTTTGTGTTGGACATGAGCTCCACTCACTGCAAATATTATTCTGTAACTTGAATTTAAAAAAAATAACAATAATAATCGAGGACAGACGGGTAAGATCCACACGCACATCTGATCTAATACAAGAGATCTAACATTCAATCGTAAAACACAAACATGTTTTATTAATGTGGTTGCAGTTTGCAATGGTGTAGAACTGCTTTGTAATACAGAAAACTGTGTTTCTAGTATTTTTACTTCTTGTTGGTGTCTTAAATATAAACACTGTTGACTAGTTTGCATCACAGTTTTAGATAATTGCAAACAAGAACCACTGTAATAAACATTGTGTTAGCGTTTATCAATCATTTTAACAGTGGACAGCAAGGGTCTATTTAACCACAATAGTTACAGTATTTACCACAGACACAAATATGAAGAAGCCTGAAGATTTTGTTCCAACACCGACTGCAATTTTGAAGTATTCATAATTCCTTCCAGCTTGACTTGAGGCCTCAGTTCCAGCTGTAGAAAAACAGCCCTAATGCATGAGGCTGCCACAACTGTGCTTCACTGCAAGTGTGGTGTTCTTTTTGGTGTTGAGCAGTTTGCGCCAAACATACTTTCGGACTTGCGGCCAGGCCAGAAAGTTCAACCTTGCTTTTACTGGACCGGAACCAAATTTTCCCAAACGCATGTCGAAGAATCTGTAGCAGTCAGTTTGAGCAAACTTTCAGGCTTCTGCTAGAAAGTAAAATAAATGTCAGGAAAAGCCTACTAAAATAAATGAACTTTATTTGGGGTAAATCAGAGGCATTTTAAATGGTGTCGGGTGTGTGCTGACTCTAATTTAACATGACTTTAAAATTTGGTCAATTCTGAACACTGCCACATTCCCAGACAGTGTGCATGATCATGCAGCCTCATTATTGCAGTTGTTTAAAAAAAGATTTCAAAAAAATAATAATAATAATAAATTGAGTTGTACAGGTAATGGGTGACATCAACGGTTTCAGTCTTTACATGATTTATCTTGGTCTCTTTCTTTTCATTGCACAAAAACCTGGCATTTCAATAAAGGTGTGTAGATTTTTTTATATCCATTGTACAGTACATGTTTCTGTCAAGTGCACTGGTTGTGGAAAAAACCCTCCCATTTTTACGACACCATTCTTGATGAAACATGCTCCCCTGTGCCATCACCCCACGTCCTTGTCCCCACACGCACACACATAGAGAATGAGTTGTCCTAAATTGTAAGATCTAAACACTGCATCATCACAGAATGTCATTAATTTTGCATGCCTTACAAAATACTCCCACACAACCAATGTAAGAGGTAATGTGTAAAACAAGTGCGATCCACGTGTACCTGGCGTCTCCTCTGAACCCACAGAGCTGGCGTTGATGCCTGACAGTCCAAACAGAGGGCATTCTCTATCCGTGTTCACGTGACCCCATTTGTGGCATTTGATGCAGCGCACATTACGCACCTTGAACATGAACACAGCTTGGCATGTATTCAATTAACTTAGCTTCCGAAACACCATATTGGCACACTTAAGTAGATTGACAACTTGAGACAATAACACGCAATGCCATGTCGTCTTGTTTACATTTCTTTAGTGCAGATTTAAATATTAAATATTTTTCAATAGGAAACTTTAACATGAAATTTAACAAACATTTGTTGGTACGCAGGCAAATGACAACAAAATACCTGAATTCCAAAAGGCTGGTCTCTGATATTCATGTCATCTTTAGCATATCTGAGAACATAATTACAATTCTGGTTAAATAACTAGAGCATTATAGATTTTGAAAAAAGAAAAAAAAATGTTTTACTTCTCTCTAGGAGCTCCCTTCTGCCATTCAAACTTGTACTCCTCTTCTCCCTCCTTATAGAAAAATGGGATACAAATGAGTTTAGCTTGTAAATAATAAATAACATAACACAATTTTAAGGAAGCCCATAAAGAGACTGGAAAGCTCCATGAATTTTACCTCTGCCTTCTCCTCTGCAGTAGGAACAGGAATTGTGCAGCAGAGAAAAGCAAGTGTTAGGACTGAACATTGAACAAAAGTAAAAATCCAACACTTTTTTGTGCCCATTTTTCATGAGCTGAACTCAAAGATGTAAGACTTTGTCTATGTACACAAAAGGTCTGTTTCATTCAAATATTGTTTACAAATCTGTATACATCTGTGTTAGTTTGCACTTCTCCTTTGCCGGAATAATTCACCCATCTCACAGGTGTGACTAATGTAGTAAATCTGCACCTTTTAGAGCAGCCTTATTGTGGGCAGTTTTAGGATGTAGTCGGATTATCTCGGCAAAGGAGAAGTGTTCACTAACAGATTCATGAAAGATATTTGAGGTATTTGTGTGTGCGCGCACACGCACACACGTTTTGAAACTTTGAGTTCAGCTCATGAAAAATAGGCGCAAAAATCTAATTGTTGAGTTTATATTTTTGTTCGGTATACAAATAGAATTGGTAGAGTTATGATGACGAGGTTACTTACCTTTTGACGCTCCTGGTGGAGCCTCATACATGAAATTGAGGCCATTTTTAACACGATCATCCCCCATCAACACCCTAAAGGTGAGGAAAACTAAATGAGCACTCAAATATTCATTATGGTTATTTTTTGTGAAATATTTAAACCAATGTGATATTTATTAGGGCAGTGATTCCCAACCACTGTGCTATTATTATTCTTATTGTGCTAGACATAATTTACTGATTTTTCCTGCTGCTGTAACAGTGACAATAATGTCCTATTCTATTTTAATCTATTCAAAGAGATATAATCAGATGTGTCTGAGGAAATTCTCCAATTTTACTTAAATGGTCCGAAATTCCTCATTTCAGATCTCAGTGTGCGTCTTTCTCCAGATCCTGCAAGTATATCAGCTTTGTGTTCAACTAAACAGGCCCATATGTAACACCGAGTAAGCCAATTTGTGAGTAGATTGAGACAAGAGCATCATTACATACTTTATGTTACATTCCTTTCTCCTTTGGGGAGATTGGTTGATGTAAAATACATGACTCAAAAACAAAGACAACAACAGTGCATTAGGAGTTACCTGTTGTTGTAGGTGTCCTGCTCTTTCAGGTATGCCTGCATCAGGTCTTCCTGCTTTCGCTTATCGAAAGTGAGTTTCTGCTCGGCTATCCATACCTGCACAAGGAAAAGGAGGATCACACTTGGGAAATTTTCTGGAAAGTGTACAGCATTGGCATTCATACATTGTAAATTCTGTTCTACAAGCATGCCAACAGTAGTGCTAATCTAAAACTCTAGCTAACAAATACCAATTGAATGACATTCAAGGGCAATGCCAATGGCTAGACTGAGATTCCCAATCAGTGTATCCAATTTCACTTAATAATCAAAATAATGTTAAATAATCTCTGTTCATCCATCTATAACAGCGACGTATAGTAACAGGCAGAACATGTAATGCTCTTCTACTACATGGCAGAAAGGACAATTAACCTGTGTAACACACCGGTTGCATTTATGCAACAGGATAATGGCGTTGTATTCAATTAAAAAGGGCCAGAATGCACACTGAATTAGTAAATTTGTGAGTAAATTGAGTCAACATTATTATTATCTGCGTATACATACACTGTACAACCACAATTCCAATGAAGTTGGGACGTTGTGTTAAAAATAAATAAAAACAGAATACAATGATTTGCAAATCATGTTCAACCTATGTTTAATTGAATACATTACAAAGACAAGATATTTAATGTTCAAACTGATCAACTTTATTGTTTTTAGCAAATAATCATTAACTTAGATTTTTTTTTTTTTTTTTTTACCCGCACTCGTTTGCTACGAAGCCAAGCAAGTAACACGTGTAGAATGTGGTTTGGCATTGTCTTGCTGAAATAAGCAGGGGCGTCCATGAAAAAGACATTGCTTGGATGGCAGCATGTTTCTCCAAAACCTGTATGTACCTTTCAGCATTAATGGTGCCTTCACAGATGTGTAAGTTACCCATGCCATTGGCACTAACACAGCCCCATACCGTCACAGATGCTGGCTTTTGAATTTTGTGTCCATAACAGTCCGTATGGTTCTTTTCCTCTATGGCCCGGAGGACACGACGTCCACAATTTCCAAAAACAATTTGAAATGTGGACTTGTCGGATCACAGAACACTTTTCATCAGTCCATCTTAGATGAGCTCGGCCCCAGAGAAGCCGGCGGCGTTTCTGGGTGTTGTTGATAAATGACTTTTGCTTTGGATAGTAGAGTTTCAAGTTGCGCTTACAGATGTAGCGCCGAACTGCATTTACTGACATTGGTTTTCTGAAGTGTTCCTGAGCCCACATGGTGATATCCTTTACACATTAATGTCGTTTTTTGATGCAGTGCCGCCTGAGGGATTGAAGGTCACGGGCATTCAATGTTGGTTTTCGGCCTTGCCGCTTATATGCAGTGATTTCTCCAGATTCTCTGAACCTTTTGATGATGATATGGACAGTAGATGATGAAATCCCTAAATTCCTTGCAATTGTATGTTGAGGAACATTGTCCTTAAACTGTTCGACTATTTTCTCACGCACTTGTTCACAAAGTGGTGAACGCCGCCCCATCTTTGCTTGTGAATGACTGAGCAATTCAGGAAAGCTCCTTTATACCCAATTATGGCACCCACCTGTTCCCAATTAGCCTGTTCACCTGTGGGATATTCCAAACAGGTGTTTGATGAGCATTCCTCAACTTTCTCAGTCTTTTTTGCCACCTGCCAAATACGACAACGGAGACCCCGGACTGTTGAACAACTGAAGCTGTACATCAAGCAAGAATAGGAAAGAATTCCACATACAAAGCTTCAACAATTAGTGTCCTCAGTTCCCAAACGTTTATTGAATGTTGTTAAAAGAAAAGGTGAACATCAGTGGTAAACATGACCCTGTCCCAGCTTTTTTGGAACATGTTGCAGCCATAAAATTCTGAGTTAATGATTATTTGCTAAAACAATAAAGTTTATCAGTATATATTGTCTTTGTAGTGTATTCAATTCAATATAGGTTGAACATGATTTGCAAATCATTGTATTCTGTTTTTATTTATGTTTAACGCAACGTCCCAACTTCATTGGAATTGCACTTCCTGTGACATTTATATTTGGTGGTGTGCGGTGACATTTTTCTCATGTAAAATATGTGCGCCATAAAGGTTGTGAAGCACTGGACTGTCGTACACTGTATTTCTTAATTAATCTTATAGCCGATAATGAAGCTATTATCGGGCTTTTAATCCATTTTTGGCCCTTTAAATGCCAAGTGGCTGCAACTCAAACCAGGTGAAGGAAGGAAGCTTTGCTAGTAAACTAAACGGTATACCCCAGAGCTTCATTCCGCGACGGTAACCTTTACTGACCTTTTTGATATTCGACTTCGACGCAGGGTGAAAATCCTTTTTACACATGAAGTTGGCAAAAGACTTCCCCATGGCTGATAACCTAAAATGTCTATTGAGGGTTAAAACGAGATTTCAGCTAACACCCGTTTGCCTCGCTCCCCCCGGAAGTAAACTCGAAGGAAGCGGAAGTCGTTGATGCGTTCAATGTGTTTAGTAGAATGTCTTCTGTCGCCTGGGAAAAATAGTGAATACACAAGCATATTGTTTCAATACTTTACTGTAAATTTAAGATGGTCCAGTTTTAACTCAGCTTTTAAATTTGATGTGTCAGTCGAATAATGATGTGATGTGACGTACGTTGCATTTTCACATTTACTGATTAATATATATGTCATTACAGAACTTGATTGTAACGTTAGCGGTTGTATTAGGTATCTACTGTAATGCACGTTTATTCTTTGTTGAAAAAATGCTGTGTAGCATTTATTGCCATACCACATCCTGTATTTCTTTATCTGATCCACTAAATGGACAATCTACTCGTTGTCATGTAGGTTAGTGACAACGCATTTTAACTGTGAAATCTGACGATAAATAAATGTATAATTTATACTTTACTTTTGAATAATTTAGTGTATCCCAAACATCATATGTTCACCAAACAATACATTTAGTAATATATATTTTAATGACCCCATGAGTTATTGACCCGCGTCATTAAATGCACTAGATATGATTTAATATTATTATATTATTATTATTATTACTAGTAGTGAAATAAGATAGATTTCAATAAAAATTTCGAGGAACAAGGAACGCACCACTAAGGGTTACTTTAAACCGCAAAAGGTGACGTAAACACCAGAACAATGCAGGATGCTCCGGTAAAATACTATGTTATGTGGTTTAACAGCTTATGATATATTTATGTTTTATGCTATATTTTTTACGTGAGCGCATATAAAGAAGCCAGTAATGTAATTGGTATCGATTTGTGTAATGAAAAGCAGCCAATCACAGTTTAGTCATGTGACTGTCGTAAACAACTGAGTCGTAAACGTCGTAAACAACCAATTGAGCTCAGTCAGCCTGTGATCCAACATGCGTCCATGTTCTTGTGACACCTTTGTGGCTCTGCCCCCCTCCACCGAGGGGCACCGCATCATTTTTGGAAAGAACTCCGACAGGCCTTGTGATGAAGTCCAGGAAGTGCTTTTTTTCCCTGCCTCAGACTATGAGCCGGGGTCAAAGGTCAAGGTGGGTGCACTTGCTATAGCCTCACTATTCCCACTTTGTGACCCTTTTGTGATTACATTATTTTTCCTGTGTCTCTTTTCCGGGTACAAAGTGTAGTTACATCGAGATCGAGCAAGTTTCCCACACGTATGCAGTTGTTTTGAGCAGACCGGCGTGGCTGTGGGGCGCAGAAATGGGTGCAAATGAGCACCAAGTGTGTGTTGGGAATGAGGCTGTGTGGGGAAGAGAGAGTGCTGAAGGTGAGGAGGCTCTTCTTGGCATGGATCTTGTCAGGTAAGGTCACTGTACAACTTTGTAATGGATTTTTATCATAACAAAACATTTCTACAGCTGATATGTCATGCCAGAATGCATTGGGATCTGGGACCGCCGATTTTTCCAGGCTTGCACTTGAGAGGGCTGACACTGCTGAGAAATGCGTGCGCGTCCTAGCCGAGCTTCTGGAGAAACACGGCCAAGGAGGAGCTTGTTTAGAGGAACAATGTGACTTCACCTACCACAACAGTTTCCTGATCTCGGACCGGAAGGAGGCCTGGGTGATGGAGACCTCCGGGAAGTACTGGGCCGCAGAGAGAATGGAAGGTAATGAGGAGCAACTTGCTAAGAGATTGCACTTAATTGCTAGTTATGCAAGTTGATTGAGATAAGCAGGAAGTTTATTGGCTTACCTTGCAACCACAACTAATATAGTCATTATTTGTTGTTGGTAGATGTCAAATATGACTGCTTGTCAATAAATTCATGTTATTAATCGGAACGACAAGCTATATATTCAAAACGATGAAATTATAATTATCGTTTTGATGGCTGTCTTTCAGATTTCGTCATCCCTAATAATTATACGTCCATACATTTTCTATAGCGTTTGTCCTCATTAGGATTCCAGGTGAGCTGCAGCCTATCCAGACTTTGGGCAACAGGTACACCCTGAACTGGTCGCCAATCAATCACAGGGCACATATAGACAAATAGATATTCACATGCACATTTATAGTTTTCAGTGACTTAACATGGGTGTTTTGGAAATGTGGGAGGACGACTTAACATGGGTGTTTTGGAAATGAGTACCCGGACAAAACCCAAACAAGCACGGTGAGAACATGCCACATAAAAAGCTGAGATTTGAACCCTGAACCTCAGTCTCCATGCTGCCCATAATATATAATAAATAAATAAAAGACGCCTTGATTTCAAAACTGTTGCAGTGGATGAAGTGTACCAAATAAAGATGAGGCAATGTATTGTACTTTTTGTCCACTAGAGGGTACTTTTAGCTAACAAAAAGAATTCAAGAGTATAGATTCTGCTCATCTAATTTGTGGTTTTAAGATAGAACTATCTGAAATATGTATTTTTATTTTTTTTTAAATTATCATTATTTCCTCTTTAGGTGGATATCGCAACATCTCAAACGAGTACAACATCACAACTAAGATTGACAGAGAACATCTTGACCTGCGCAAATATGCACAACGTAAAGGCTGGTGGGACGGGAAGGCCCAGTTCAATTTTGCTGCCGTCTACTCCTACATGAACACAGGCAGAATTGAAGCATCTGGCAGTCGATACTGTGAAGGAAAGAAGTTGCTGCAAAAGAGCAATGGTTAGTTGTTATACAGCTCCTTATTCCAGAGCAGTTATAGTTATAAGTTATACAAAAAGCATTGGAACATTGAGCAGTTGGACAGTGGCATAAAAAAAGTTCAGAGAAGGTCAAGTTCACCTGTAAATGCTCTAGTGCATTTTAAGTTTATTCACCTCAAATTTCACCTCAAAGCCCATTATCTCTAACGTTTTGTGAGTGGTAATGTGTTTTTACAGTATGGTAGCATAAAGCAGGTTATGCAGTTATTATTTTAATCTATTAAGGGCACATCACCGCTCAGACGATGATGGACATCCTGAGGGATAAAGAGAGTGGCATCAATATGGAGGGCATGTTCATGACAACAGGCAGTATGGTGTCGGTGGTACCTGTGGATCCAGCTCTGCCAGGGGTTCACTATTTCACTGCTACTCCATCCCCTGAAAGGTAACATTTTACCAATGTCTACTGCATAAAATGGAATGGCAACATCCTTTAAGCTCCAGAGATCATCATAAGAAATTGATATGATTAGTTTATGTATTTAACATTGCGCAGCATAGCGGTCTAGTGGTTAGCACGTCTGCTTCTCAGTTTTGAGGTTCCGAGTTAAAATCCCAGCTCAGGCCTTCCCATGTGGCGTTTTGTGTTTTTGCTGTGCTTGGGTAGGTTTTCTCCAGCTTCCTCCCACAATCCCAAAACATGCACATTAGGTTAATTAAAAATGAAATTGTCCTTCAGTGTGAATGTAAATGTTTGTATGTGACCTGCAATCGCTGGAGACCAGTCTAGGATGTACCCTGCTTCTTGCCGGAGAGGCTCAAGCAACTCTGAGGACAAGCACTATAAAAAAAAATATTTTACAAATTAGTAGACCAAATGTTCCATGACTACAAGAGATGGCGCCGCCCACGCTCCTCTTTTGTGCAACAGGTCAGTGTTCAAACCCTTCATCTTTGTGGAAAACATGAAAGTGGAGTTAAAGGAGACCACTTCTCCCAGTTATGGCCCAGTAAAGTCTCGCTTTCAGAGCAAGCCTGACAGAAAGCACAGCTTGTTCACCAAACACGAGGTGGTGTCAGCCATTGAGAGACACAAGGTGAAACAAGTTCACGTGAAGTCATGTCTCGGCCATGTTGTGAAGAATACTTTTACCTATGCGGTTTTTATTCTCCATAGGGGCATGGAGACCGGCTCACTCGTGAAATGATGAGGTTAGAAAGTGAGAGAATGAAACAAATGGAGGGGATTCTTTGTCATGGCATCAAGCAGCCTGATACTTTACTGGATCTATTCTCCAGCGCTGTACAGGATGAAATGGAGCTGTACAGCAAAGGCTTCTGAGTCAAACATTCAGGACACAGTTCAGACCATAAACTAAGTAGTAAGTACCAGAAATTATCACAATGACATGTAAGCTCAAATAAAGTGTACTGCATGTTGACTGATTTACTTTACACATTGATCATGGAATACAATATGTGCAGTCTGTGCAGATTTATTCAAAACAATCCATAAATATGCAGCACTGTACACAATGTGGCATGAGAGCATAAAATTTATGTACCAAACAATAATTGCAGTTATATTTTACCTGAGAGAAAATAAAATTCACGTGTTTTAACGCTCCTGTCTTTTGTTCAGTATTATCATTAATAAAATAATAAAATGCCCTTTTTAAATGTCCAAACGACATACTGCTTTTTTTGTCGTTAAAAAAAAAAAGGTCAAGTCTTTGCTTTTTGTTAATACTCACCATGGAAAAAGCCTCTGTGTATGATGCTTCAAACAAAATAAAATTAATCTTCCCTTCTTTGGTAGTGAGGTAAACAGAGAAGTCCCATCACTTCTTTGTACATATTCCCTCACATACTGGCACCAAACAACAAATATGAAGTACTTGTCTTGACTTGCATAAAATAAAAGGTTGGCAGTACCATCATTAAAAAAAAAAAAATTACTTTTAGGGTTATGTATTGAGCATTTGGTTCATTTGGAGTTATGCTGAATAAGCAATGTCAACGTACGGCCAAGCAATAATTCAATATTTGTGGTAAGGAATAAAATATTCTGTTGTAAAGCCATTTCCAGCCAATTACTCCTCCAAACTATGTCATCATGTGAACGTCTCTGGCGTCACAATGTTCATCCATGGCCGTTAGCCTAGTGATTACAAAAGATGATGACCACTCACATATGTCATTTTTGAAAGGTGCAACTCTTTTGATACCATGCATGTTTGGGTCCGTCAGATTCTTTGTCTAAAAAGACAAGACAGACACCAGTAAGGCTACATTTACAGGCCACATGTGGTACACACCTACAATGCCAACAGAATAGCTGTACAAAAGACATTTGATACAGCTCTTGTATAAGATCCTATCATTAGTTCAGATATACGGTAACTAATGAATTTCCACCCATGTCATCTCATGTCTTAAAAAAAGACTCGAATTTGAACCCCTCTCAGACAGCAACGATGATCGTCAATGTTGTTGTAACGCTCATGCAGCCCTGAATAATAGCCTCTGGTTGAGCTAAAGCATTTTCATGCATTATATGAAGCGTACACGTGTAAAGTAGCCATCTTCATACAGTGCTGAAGTTACAGTGCTCATTGGGTGACAGCTTAGGTCACAAAGGAGTAATATATCGGAGCGTTTTGGAAGCAGCATTCCTGCTCGATGTGCTGAAGAACGCCACCCTGCTGCAAGCACGTGCCGTAGATTATGGCCGCAGGTTGATCCTCAGCCAAGCCCACCTGCTGGAGCCAATCCACAAGTTCACAGCCCAGGAAACAGTCCACCATTTTCCTTATTCCACACCTGACAGTCACAGGGAAAACTCACTTAAAAAATTATTTTCATTTCCCCCCCCCCCCCAAAGTTGCATTTTACAGTGAACCCCAATTCATTGAGGGGGATACATTCCAGACCCACGGGCAATAAAGTGAAAATCCACAAAAAAAGACACTATTAAAAAATAGAAAAATGAAAAAACTTTTACTCCTGCCACCCACTTTACACAGGGGCCTGACCAATATGGTTAATGTAAAAATAAAATTTTCAAAAATGGAAACCAAATGAAAATGTGTAATAACGACCAGCCGATTAATCGTCGGGCTCTACTTTAAACACAAATCTGAACATGAAGAAAAATGTCAAGCGTAAAATGTAGATAAGTGTATAAGTATATAAGTGTTACATATGTGCCTTAAGATGTGGAGCCTGGTGGTCAGGTGGCGTGTGTGTTGCAAAGAGGTGGAAAGTTTTTGGTAAATTTTCATGAAACGTTAACATGGGTGATTTAGGAAATATTCCAAATTGGAAACTTCACAGGAATTAACGGGTAATTGCGGGTATATTAATGAAAAGGTTTCAACATTCAAGCATAAATATAAACATTTAGTTTTGTCCTAAGCAGACATCCATGGCTTGCCCACATGCTAGGGTATTACAATAACTGAATCACATCTTTTTCCTCTTCACTCCAGCTGTGGCGTATCCGAAGCACGCTCGTAATTAAAATTCTCACACCAATAAGCCCAAAGAAAAAAAGTGAAAAATTGAAAACACAGAAATATTGACTTGAAAGTTTTTAAGTCAAAGGTACCACTCAACTTTCATGAAATCTCTTTTCATCAAGCAAGACGTTTCGATTCTGTTTAGGACAATGTACCATTTTTTATAAAGGGTACAAAAAAAAAAAAGGAACAACAGAGCAAAAGTGTAATATACTAATTTCCTTTGACAGGAGTAGCAGTATCAGGACATTCTCTCACCTCCTCTTCCTGACAATGTCATGAAAGCACTGGTCCTTATGGCGTTCGATGAAGTCAGTGCATGTCATCCTGATCTCTTCGGGCACGTTACTCCGCGGTTGCTCTTCTTGCCTCTTTCTATACCACAGTCTGTGCAGCCTAAACCACGGGCACATCAACAAATAAACACCTTTCCATCTATATTCTTCTCAGGGTTACCTATCGCCCCCCCAAAAAACAATTGTGGACAAAAGTACATGTCGGCTCCAGTGAAGTCCTCAGTGATTAGCAAGGAGGAAAATGAGTTGAAAATTGCAAACAATAGAGAACAGTCCCAAAACTATAGCATCTTAGATCAACGACACTATAATTAAAATCAGAGTTCTTGTTCTCACAAATATTCCCCAAAGAAAATGAAAATGTACTAACTTAACCACTTTCTTGGGGGCTACATTAACCATTAGATACTATTCTGGTGAAATTTGAGGTTTTCAGACATTGAACAACAGTAGAAATACAGTACAAGTCTTTATTTTAGCGTTTAATCTGGTCAACCATTCCCTCCTGTCCCCTTCTAGTTCAAAACTTTCTACTTTTTACTTGTGCTACAAATTTGTAGACAGTTTATTCTGAATCTATTGGACACATTTTAATATCGTGTTCTATTTATACAGGGTGGCTGGCCTAAGCTTCACAATACTGTATTTTTCTTACCTCTTCCAAAACGGTAGTATAACCAAATGTTTGTCCAGGCCAAACAGCACAAAGGAGAGAATGCCCTGGAATCACATCATACCATGCCCTTATTTAGCATTTGACGTGTGCGTTCGCAGTTTGATTAGAACACCAACCTGCCCGTAGTTGGCCACGGCACAAAAGAACTGGAGCTCCACGTAAAGTCTACCTGGGTCTTGGTAAAAGAGCAACCATACACATCTGGACAAGTTCTGGCACAAGAGAAGGACACATTTAAGTAAAGTCTGTTTTCAATGACCTAAGATTCTGTTGAAGGACCCTGTATTTGTGTGGGCACCGCCACAGATATATATGGGTTTGATGCACAAATAATGATAACACGCTCACTACTTGTAAGAACATTAAGTGAGAGGATGTGATGGTTGTTACTCACAGCGAGCGAGCCGACAGTCAGAAGCAAACATAAGAGCACATGACGGGGCACTTGTCTATCTTCATCCTGATTGAGCTCTTCCACTCTGAACACAAGGCACACTGTTGAATCATTGCTATTCTCACTTTGGGCTGTGGGGGCAGAATAAAGCAAAACAAAAAGATTTGCAACATACATTCCTTGTTCTGTGTGGGCAGTTGATTGAATTTCACAATTCCCAAAATCATTTGCATTTTATTGCTCCATACCTGTGAGTGAGTTTGCTGTGTGGTTCATATCAGTGCTGATGATCGTGTCAGGCATGGGCTGGGGTGGTGCACATTCACACATGAGGCACGCTGATAACAAGAGTGACAGTGATTATCAGGAACCTAGTGAAGGGTATTGTAGTAGATAAAAGAGAGTTAATAGAATTAACAGAACTGAATTAATAGAAAAAGCATTAAAAAAAAGCAAAACATTTTCCCCATTGAAATTAATGCCCTCCCCCCAAAAAAAGAAATTGTAATGTGTATTTTCATTAGGAAAAAAGAGCACTTCACAATATTGTACTTAATAAAAACATACAGTAATGACAATGAAATAGAACAAAAAACAACTGCAAAGTTTTTGTCACACTGCATCAATTGAATGCTGTTCCTTCTGGTGTGCCTGCCTTGGCCACTTGGGAGCAGTATAAGACAGACGGCTATACTGTTCATTGAGGCGAAGAACATACGCCTGTGAGTACTGTTATATTGTCTGTCTACATGTTGTTGTTGCACCGTTAGGTTCAATCCATTGCTTAAATAGTTAAAGCATCGCAACATAGGTGCTCAGTAGCTTTAGGATTAAGCTAGCGGGCTGAACTGCTAAGCTCCTGTATGTGGTTGTTTTAAACACACTAAATGCTATTTGTATTACCTACACAAGGTGTAATTTGTGGTGTGCTCGTTTTATGTTTAGTTTGACAGTAAACTTCAACTGAGAGTGGCATTAAACAGTTTGAAGCCTCTTTGTTGATGAATTGTTCACTATTTGCCAAACTGCTGCTTATTGTAAAGTGTGTTGAGTTCGCTGCTACCATACAGCACACGGATCTCAAGTCTGTGCCTGCAAGTCAATGCAAAAAATAAATAAAATAAATAAATCGATCACACGCCAGCTCGTATGTTGAAAAACTGATATGTCGAGTGGTATGTCACGGTACCACTGTATAATAACCATTATCATCAATTAAATAATTCAAATGAGCATACGTCTTTGAATTCTACATCCAGCAATGAAGAGCTACACCAATATTTGTAACTTTTACGCGATTAAATACCTCTGTTGAGATCTTCTGAATGGACTTCTGGTTCAAAGATAGAGTGGTTATCTTGTTCAGTTTCAGTCACAAGGTCTTCCACGGAGGTGTTTGCCCCTTGACTTCGGTCTTTTTGGGACCAGCTTCCTCTACTGAGAAACACCAGGGAACTCCCTGATAGTACCACACTGAGGGCGAGCACAATTGTGCTGCAGATGATCTGTCATAGAACATACACGTATGAAATGAAACAAAACATGGCACAAAACACAAAAATGATTTCCACTACAGACCTGCGTTTTGCTGTAAAATTGCGACGAGTCTAAGGTGTCATGCAGTTTTTCCCCACAGATTAGCAACACAGCAGTGGTGAATGCAGGGATCCTGTTCATAAACAAAAACACCTGAACCATCATATTGTAAAATAGCAACTACTAAATAGCACTTTGACTACTAAAATTGAAATGAAATGTATTTATTTGCTTCTGTACTCCCTTAGTGAATAAAACATTTTAAAAGACAACAGTACTGCAATTGAACATGCAAAATACTCATAGAAAATGTTTCTTAAAAAATATTGTTTAGTTATTTTACTGTGGCAAAGGGTGGTACACAACTGAAAAGAAATCTTCACAGTAACCACTGATACATCCAGACTCCACAATATTGTGCACACTTGGTTAACTCATGTCAAAGTTATGTAGTTTGTTTAAATACACCACATGTAATTCTTTTCATTTTATGTTTAGTTTGACAGTAAATTTTAACTGGGAAAAAGCTTGCAGCCTCTTTTTAAAGAATTGCTCACTACCTGCCAAACTGCTGCTTGTTGTGAAGTGAGTTTAATTGAGTTTGCTGTTACCATCTACCACAAGTATCTAAACTTTTTGCTCACAAGTCACACATACAACAACAACAAAAATGAAACAAAACAAGGAAAAAGTTGGGCGCCTCGTAAATCGAAGTACCACTGTTACTGAGATCAATTTTGCAATGACAACATGTTTAAAAGGTGGTTATTGACCATAAATGAGTGAAGGCAGTTGTTGTTGGTGGACTCACCCCCAGCCCACAATGACAAACATGCCAGAAGAAACCTTCAGACGATCAAACCTTCTCAAGAGCACAAGAGAGAGTGCAATGAGGCCTAAGATGAGAAATTTGTTGTGAGACAATTACGGTAGCATGTATTTATGATATCGTCGCCATGCGTATTCACAACATACCTGGCCAGACGTAAGTGCAGTAGAGTGAGGTGCACAGGAGCGTAAAAGACAAGATCTGACTGATAAAGTTGTTTCCCCTCACCAC
The DNA here is from genome assembly GCF_024500275.1 of Phycodurus eques. Lineage (NCBI taxonomy): Eukaryota > Metazoa > Chordata > Actinopteri > Syngnathiformes > Syngnathidae > Phycodurus > Phycodurus eques. The sequence goes on from NC_084536.1 coordinate 16,765,192, forward strand.
AAATTTCCACAGCATCATTCCAAAACAAGTAAGGAACTGAAACAACAAATAATGACAGTTAATAATTGATATACTAGTAGGCAAACTTTCAGAAATGATTCAAACCTTGAACTGCTGTGCTCACCTGTGCCAAGAAAAGGTTGGTTGAAAACATTTGAGGCAGTCTCTTGAACTTCTTACTAAAAAGCATGACTGCAATAGTCCACAGCTGTCAGGGAAATACACAACTTTATAAACTGAAGTGAGTTCGTGAAGTGTGTAGTAGGAGAACTGCAGGTCTTAAATCAATACTAAAATACAACATTTTAATACATTCCCACTCCTGTTATATCTGCCTTGTAGTTAAAACTTTGTATTTACCAGTTTGATTAAATGTGTTTTAAAGTCCATCTTAATGATGCTTTCCACATTGCCTTAAAGCCTTTATGGTTGAAATGAAATCTCTTTGAACAACCTTGTGGTTGTGCAACACAAATGAACCCGCAGCTTTGCCATGCATAGACAATCGTAATCAGGTTCCTTAGAACTGGGCTAAAAGTGACACTAAATGAGGAAATGAGCCTTTTAGTCTCTACTAACTGTCTCCCCAAACATCCTGCAAATGACAAAGTACAAAGTATTAATCCGCCTTAACATGTCCCAAACAATGCATGGTCACATCTAACATGAAGTGTTGTTCAAGGGAAAGTTGTGAATTTGGAATTATGTTGAAATTGAGGTGTCTTCTTACGACTCACCAGTGCCACTAAGCTGACAATGCTTATATCAAAGCTGACATCTTGTAACGCGTTCATCAGAAGCCGAGGATCCATCCAGCGGAGGGTGAGCAGCCAGGCGGAGGTAAACATTATTGGAGCTGAGAGCAAAGTGCTGATCACCATTCCGGAAATAACCTGACAGGATGCAACGTGAGTAGCCATGACAACACAAAACACTCAAACATGATAACTCTGGCAGGTTTGAGGAAATTATCTTTTGCACCATTCAAAAGGAAACTGGTAACTTCAAGCATAATCTAGAAGAGTTGTTCTCAAACTTTATACACCAAGTACCACCTAAAAAAATACTTAGCTCTCTAAGTATCACCACAATGGCAATGCTAAAATACGGTAGAATAGTAGAATTAACTGTTCATCAAAAAATGAGACTTCCCTAAAAAAAATATAACAATACTGCACTGTAAGACATTGTCACATTACGCAGTTTGACTATGAGCACTGCGCTTAAATATAGGAAAATTATAAAAACTGTACTTATATGATAAAATTGCATATAACTGTTAAATAGGGGGTGGCACGGTGGCCGACTGGTTACAGCGTCAGCCTCACAGTTCTGAGGAGCGGGATTCAATCCCCAGCCCCGTCTGTGTGGAGTTTGCATGTTCTCCCCGTGCCTGCGTGGGTTTTATCCAGCCACTCCGGTTTTCTCCCACATCCCAAAAAACATGCATGGTAGGTTAATTGAAAAAAACTCTAAATTGCCCATAGGTGTGGATGTGAGTGCGAATGGTTGTTTGTTTGTATGTGCCCTGCAATTGGCTGGCAACCAGTTCAGGGTGTACCCCGCCTCCTGCCCGACGATAGCTGGGATAGGCTCCAGCACGCCCGCGACCCAAGTGAGGAGAAGCGGCTCAGAAAATGGATGGATGTTAAATAGGGATTGGCAAAGACCGATACCAGGAATTAGTATCAGGGCGACACCGGCCTTATTTCAAGGTATTGGGTATTCGTGAAGGCTGCCGATACCAGTCACCTGATACTCCAGGCAAGAAAATATGACATTGAGTAAGTTTTCCTCACCAGGAGTTGACGCAACACTACGGCAGTTTCACACATTCGCGAATCATCATGTGCGTAAGAAAGAAAGAAAGGTCTTTATTCAATTACCTTTCATTGTGTTCATCGGAATTTTATGTTTGAAAAGTATTAGTGGTATTGGTACTCTGTATCGGTGAGTACTCAAGAGTGAATACTTGTACTGGTATCGGTCTGAAAAAAAAATGGTATCGAACATCAGTACTGTTAAATAAAAATATTCCAAAATAAATGTTGGGCGTGAGTTGTGGCTTAGGGTTAGCGGCTTGTGTGCGAGTGTACTCGTTCTGTAAGTGTGTGTTTTTGACTGTTTGTCCCGTTCAATAAACAGCTGAAAGTACGTCAGGGACTTTCCTTGCTCACATCCCAGGGCTAACGTATCTATACCTGAATTGCTCAATTTGTTTTTTCTTCACTTGAGCGGCAACATATCTGAAGCTTGCTCGTTCGTCAAATTTGGCTTGCAACACAAAGCCGCCCCCCAATGTCAAAATGTAAAACATGGCAGAGTTTCAATTAATTTCTCGCAATAGTTAAAAGACTCACCACTTCCAGCTGTGCGTTGTAATACGCAGCGTAGATAGCGACGCTGGGCGCTGTGGGGAACACTCCATAAAGAAAGGCATAGTCTGAGAGACTCGAGTGGTTCAAAGGGCTAGTGGTGTCAAGAAGATCCACCATATCTTTACAAATCAGAGGCATCAGCAACCTGAGGAATGCAGTATTGCGCTATTATTTAACCCAGACATTAGTTCAGAGAAATGTCCGATTCATTGAAAACACCAGCACAAAAATACATCTGTTCTTCTTTTACTTACAATTTTGCAGTCAAGAGTAATATCAGCGTCACAACAGTGGACCTGGTTAATTTTCTCAGCTCCCCCACCATGGACAGACCCAAGTAGAACAAAGCGGCCCCCCCGAAGGAGTTGGCCAAACCATCCACAAAGTCCTCCATGAAGGAAGGTATCTTCTGGTGCAGGATAAAGTGGGCCGCGATGCCAATAACGACCATGAAAACTATCGGGTTCTTGAGGACGTGTAGCACCACTTGTCCCACAATCAGAAGTTTGCCCTGCTGGTGGTCACGCTTATCCTTCCATTTCTGGACCTCACAAAAGGCAAAGCCAATGGGATTGAGCAGCATGAGCGACACAGGTGCCACCAGGTAGATGTACTGGATGTATTCTGGATATGTGCTCTCATATAGAGCTTTAACTGGACACACACACAGAGTCAAATATTAGAAACACAATCGATTTTTTAAAACATATTGAATACCTTCATCCTAGTCAGATGAAAGTATGTGGTCACAATTTGGCAAAGATGCAGACAGGAAGTTGTTTCCACAAACAAAATGTTCCTATGTAAACAAGTAGTTGACACCCCACTAAGGTTTAGAATTTCCTATGGATGCTACAAAGACAACATCAAAACACTACAGTACTTTTCTATTAGACAGGGCTTTGCCATGTCAAATAGAAGCTCCTTCCCTCACTTTAACATAGTTTCTTGGCCCCAAGATGCCACAAGATGGCGACGAAGCACTACTTTTCCATTAGACAGTGCTTTAGCACTATCTTGCGGCATCATAGAGCTAGGGGCTGAAACGGTCAATTGGATAAATTGAATAATTTGTTTACAAAATAGGTCAAAGTGCCATCTCTGCCTTGAAGCTTCGCTGTGATCATTTGGCCACACGCACTAATGTTAATGCAGTCGTACATATAGTACGACAGGTTAGCCAGTTAATAGCCATCTAACTCTACACTCGCTGACGCCCACGTCACTCGCCAGACCAGGCCCCGCCTTTTTAAAGCCATACACGTTTAAAGTCACAGATACAACAATAGAATGTGAGGATGGTGAACCCCAAGTGGACCAAAATAATACCTGCAACACTCATTCGCGTAATCAATGGGATGATTGCTGGAATACTCAGATCTAAAACTATATGATACCTGCAGCCCTAGCGTATGTCGTACTCAAAAGCATCATACGTACCAATTGGATAACCCAAAGCGAAGTCATTGCTTTGGGTGGCAAATATAGAGTAGAGTCCAGCTTTGCTGTAGCGGCTTTCGGGACTGGAAGCTACCAGCGTCAGGATACAAACGATGGCAAACACAGACACTTTGGCTATGAGAACGCTCCAGATGAACGGCCAGATGACGTTCCCAAAGTCCAGCAGCACCATATTCTTAAACAAGAGCGCGGGCAGGGCAAACTTGGACACAAAATTGCCTAAACCTTTAGCCTGAGTAGATGTGATAATGCGGGCCCTGCCAGCTATGTAGCCGCACAGGATGATCCCAAAACATTTCAACAAAGCCGGGAGCAGCTTGTCTATGGATATTCTGGATGATGGAGCAGAGGGATCCATCACGTCTCCATCCCCATGTGGAAAGGTGCTGACAGCGGTGGTGCTGATCTCCATAATGCTGATGTTACTTCCCACCAGTGTCAGCAGTGACACATGGGTTAAGGTCGTATTGATGTCATGACTGTCAGATTACACATGGAGAATTGTATTAATCTACAAGGTATGTAACAATAAACATATAATGATTATATTTTTAAGACAAAAAGTTATTCCCAAAATGAACATTTTTATTGGAACTCTAAACTGGAAACAAAAGCACAGCTTTTAACTTACAAATAACAACGTAAAAGAAATACATTTTAAAATACATCACAAAATACATCCTGCAAACTCTTTAAACTTCAAATTTGTGGATGCGAATAGTTCTTGTATCTTTTGTGGGCATGCTGATGAAACTTTGGACCATTTTTTTTAATGTAAATGTAAAATAACAAAACAGTTTTGGTCAAAGTATACTGAATGAAGAAGTAACTTCGTATATTTTCATTCCTGTTAAAATGTCATATTGTTTTTCCTTAAAATACGCAATATCGCTGGTGTCGGGCTCAAACCTGCTAGGTCCAAATTTGGTCAATTTCATGTTTCCATAATCCATACTATTGGTCAGACCCCATGTGGGTATGCTATTTTTACTCATTATTGACCAATATTGAGTCTTAAAAATGGCTCTCTCTCTTTGACAATGCAAAGTTAATGGCTCCAAAAACATGTTTTTTTTTTTTGGGGGGGGGGGGGGGGAAGGTGAAGGTTTTGGAGATGCCAGCAATATGTAACTATGAAAATAGGCAGAAATGCATCCAATTTCTGGTATATTACTTTTGGCTTCAAAACCAACATTTCCGCACTTTAACTCCCTCCATAAATAGCCTGACATGAAAATAGAAAGAATAAGAAATGTATAATAATTTTGTAGTTATTTGGTGATCCTCCTAACATTTGATGTTATTTTTTTTTCATTTTTATTTAAATGTATTCAATGTCTCATTATTCATCTATTCAAGATACCAAATACTAATTTGTATTGATCAATGTTCGATTTTCTACTTTTAAAGTGTTTAAAAAACCAACTCGCATTAAGATCAAAGTTTGAGGTGCAAAGGTAACCAGATGATTGATAATCTCCAACAACACCCAAAACAATCAGCATGTTCCCATTTGTATATGTAAATATACTCTTTTACAGCAGAATCCAAACCAATGTGTCGTGTCACATTTGTTTGCCAAGAGAAATTATAATTTTTTTTTCTTCTACAAGAAAAACATTTATTTTGTTATTTTGTTCAACTATCTACACCAGCGACATGTAGTGACAGGCAGAATGTTTGGTGGTGTGGCGTGAGATTTGTATTTATTTTTTTCTCACATGTAAAACGTGTGTCTTAGCTGAGTGAGTTTAGGAAAGACTCTTTCAGAGCATATATGTTGCTAAAACAATTAGTCACGGTGCTTTAAGACGTCAATAGAGAAAAATGAAACTCACCGTTGCCTCTGTGCCAACAGTGCCCTTATGTGTCCCGGTGGGAGTAGCTATGTTTGTTAGCCCTATAGCTAACGTTAGCTGGAGGAACAAATGGCACCGTTTGGTCGTCAACAACACACAGAATGGTGAGACACGCCGAGCAGGACAGAGCAGAGCACAGGCGCCACGCTTACACAACGGCGCAAATGAACGGCGAACGCTAGAGGACACTGACGCTTTCCTTACTTGGCTTCCCTCCCAGTTAACTTTCGTAATACAAGAGGCGCCGATATCGAGTCGACCAATCACAAGCGAAGGTGGAAGGAAGAGGCGGGGCTTAACCTGGACTTCCATCAGTAGCAGACAGTCAACACTCATCGGCCACAAAATTAGGTACTCCTCCACAGCCCAATACAAGAGTGATTTAAAAAAATATATTTGCAATCATTGCTGATATGTGTCTATTTTTTATTTATATTTACTATATGACAAGTTGGCGGCACGGTGGCCGACTGGTTAGAGTGTCAACCTCACAGTTCTAAGGACCCGGGTTCAACCCCGACTGTGTGGAGTTTGCATGTTCTCCCCCTGCCTGCGTGGGTTTTCTCCGGGCACTCCGGTTTCCTCCCACATCCCAAGAACATGCATAAATTGGAGACTCTAAATTGCCCGGTGGTTTGTTTGTTTGTTTGTTTGTATGTGCTCTGCGATTGGCTGGCAACCAGTTCAGGGTGTACCCCGCCTCCTGCCCGATGACACCTGGGATAGGCTCCAGCACGCCCGAGACCCTCGTGAGGAGAAGCGGCTCAGAAGATGGATGGATATGACAAGTTACACTGGGGGTAGTCATTCATAACTTGAGCCGTACCTCACAGAAAAAACACCACCACCATAAAACAGGGTTGACCAACTTGCATTAAGAGTCCTGTAATATTAGATGCATTACTTTTCCAAAAATTGGTTGTTTAAAATATGTGCTTTTACAGTATTTTTATTTTCGTCTCATTAAATAATAATAATACAAATTATTATTACAAAAAAAATCCCTACCGTAGATTTAATTTGTTTTGATGGTTGATGAATTAGAATTGAATTATGCATTTTTATTAATTATGAATAACAAAATGTATTTATTTATGTATTTGTTTGTTTAGTTATTACCTCAATCTACTAATGCACTGGTCCTTCAGTCTATTTTAAAAGTCCAACATGCCCATCGCGCACAAAAGTTTACCTAATCGAGCCGTAAAACATTTTCATCAAGAGGCAATTTGTTTCCATCATTTAATCAATTTTCTAACATCAAGCCTCAAAATTGTGAGGGAGACATCTAGGCCTCCATGTGGCCCTACATTTTGTTTCCAAATAGTAAATGTAGTTGCATACCTGTACAGACTCCATACATTGATACACATCAACATTGGGCAGACGTGCGCCAAAATCAGATGAAATCCAATAAAGCACTTTACAAAGACATTAATGAGACGTAATTAACATAGTAGATATTATTTTTTTTTTAATGTGTAGTTGACAAGAACACAGCATTATCTCATTACATTGTGCAGGGTTTATCAAGGATTGGAAGGGTTTATAAAGGACTTCCTGACAGATATTCAAGCTATAGTTATCAAACAGAATGTATTGTGTTGTGTTGTATTGTATGAAAGTTTTTATCTTGAATTACAGTAACTGTTGACATGCTAACATTCATCTCATGATCATATATTGTAATAAAATGGTATTCAGAACACTTAGTATTACTCATAACATGCACAGCACACATAGAACCTGCAAAAATGGAACATTTAATCCTCATAGGATTTATTGTAGATATGTTAACCTGCAATACATGACATCAGTTTCATAAAAGTACCAAAAAAGGCAAACTACTCATTATATATGATACAGGTTTACACAATAATATTGAAAATATAAATACAGTCATTTTTAAAGCACCAAAAGAGCAAACAGGGAGCTCCACAATCCATAATGGGATAAAAGAAAAAACATGTAATGAGGTTCACTCCTCTTTGAGCAGCCATGAGGCTTTAGGCATGTAGAGCTGTGATTCTCAGTGTGGTGCGCGGGCTCCCTCTAGTGGTACATGAAAGAATAACTGCCTGAGTACAGTTCAGTTGTATTTAACTTTTACATTCAATACATTTCCTATATTTGAGCGCATTGTTAATGTTCAAATTGTGCATGTTACAATGGCTTAGAATAATATTTAATATACTTTATAGTAACAAAACCTCCGTCTCGTTTTTGATGAACACTTACTGTACTACCCTATTGCATTTTCGTGCCAGTGGTACTTGGACAGCGTTAATTTTGATTAATTTTGTCTTGGAGGTACTTGGTGTAAAAAGCTAAAGAACCAGTGATCTAGAGCATACTCAGCTCAATGAGACGTCCAGCAAACACGCCTAACGTGCCGATGAGACACACAGCCATGAAGACGCACAACAGGATGTGATCCAACACCATGGCCACAAACTTCCACTCCTCAGCAGCCTGGCCAAAGTGAACACAGAACACTTGTCATACACAGAACATGGGCCACAATGAAGAATGATGTTAATAAGACCAATGTTTATATTACGTTGTTAGATTCTTCATCCGATTTCATCGTCTCCGCGATGTACTTAACTCCCTCGATGGCACTGCGGACGTCTGGGTTTTTGGTTATGGGTGATTGGTAGGGCACAGCAGAAGCCTGGTTGCCAGAGATGTCTGAGATGTCAAAGTCGCCGCCGTAGATGTTCTTCACTGGCTTTTCCTTTCCGGGACGCTTCATCGTTGAGAAGAACATAATGTTCGGGATGGTTTCGATGAAAAGCTGTTACCCCCCACCCCCAAAGAAAACAAATGTTTGTCAGGGATCACAATATATTTTTTTGTCTGTCTGTCTGTCCATCCGCCCATCCATCCATCCATCCATCCATCCATCCACCTATCTACCTACCTATCTACCTACCTACCTATCTATCTATCTATCTATCTATCTATCTATCTATCTATCTATCTATCTATCTATCTATCTATCTATCTATCTATCTATCTATCTATCTATCTATCTATCTATCTATCTATCTATCTATCTATCTATCTATCATCCACTAGATGGCACTATATCAAAAGGACAGAAGGCTACCCCCCTGTACCAATCTACACATACATACTGTAGCTAGAAATATTGAAATTCTACACAATATAGAGTCATGTGCTGACCTTTCGAACCCATTCGGGCATGGTGTGGGTGCTCGGGGATCGGTGGTGAGTGTTGATGACAATGACGGTAATGATGATGGAGGCGATGACGAAGACCATGGTGAAGAGCATGTACTTCCCAATGAGCGGGACCGCGCTGGAGGTGGACGGGATCAACTCCACGATGACCAGCAGGAAGACGGTCAGAGAGAGGAGGACGGAGATGCTCAGGGTCATCTTCTCACCTGGACGACACGACAAGGCGTCCCGATCATCTCAGAAGGCAAAACATGGGGAGATTATAATGCTCCAGCCCTGTAAAATACAGTATTTGACATCTACTATCACTCCTTTCCCCCTATACCATCACCTGTGTGCAGCATGTGTGTACACATTCTTTTAGACTGGCTGATGTTTGGACATTGCTTTAATTCCTCACTCATACTCTTCCACAGTTTCACACCACAAAGAGAGAGAATCTGGAGTGGTCTGTATTAGGCCTTGTTAAGGATGGCAATGTTTTTTTCTGTTTTATATTGAAAATGCTAATTATGTGGCCTCCTGCTAATCCTCTAATCAATTCTGACCCCTAGAAGTAAAATGTTGTTTGTTTTAATCAAATGTATTACTAGTAAAATGAAAAGCATGCTGTTTCTCATTGCTTGGCAGTTATGACGGAGTGTATTTTGGCAGCAGCAATTTTAGAAACCGGGCGCAGGTCATGTATTATACATTAGAGCGAAGGCTTGCTTTCAGACATGACAGCACAGAGGGACGCTGGGTAATGAGGCAGACATACTGTACACAGTGGGAACAGGGCCAGATGTGCGCAGGAGCAGAGTTGTTTGCGTAGTGGTCGGGGAGGCCTCAGGCTGGCATATTCGCTAGCGCTATGGATGCTGAGTTTACCAACAAGGTATTAAAATGATATCACGGAAAACATTGCACGTATTTTTGTGACTTTTTAATCAAGCCTTGCAGTGAGGAGTGTAAGAAATTGTTTGACATCCCAGATTGTTTTTTTTTTACAACTATCCTTTTATTCGCTGAAAAACTTGCCAATAGTCTGTTGCTGTGCTCTTTGTGAAACGCTCTAAAATGCCGCAACATCAAAGTCCTGTCTAATATAAAAACAGTCTAGTAGCGCCATCTTGTGGCACATTAGTGCCAAGGAACTACAGTATGTTGAAGTGAGGGAAAGAGCCTCTTTTAGACAGACTCAAGCCCTGGCTGACATAAAAGTAGCACTTTGGCATCATCTTGTGGCATCTATAAGCAATTATAAAACTTTTCTCGTTGGCTCCTCGTATATTACTGTAAAGTAACCTCAGGGTTTACATTCTATTATACTTCTATTATACTATTTAAATACACCCTAGGCCTGTTTGTATAACATTTACGGTCGGTGCTTACATTTTTTAAAGGTCTTTAAAGAAACTTTTCAAACAATGCAAACACATTTAAACACACATATTGAGAAAGAGCAAATGCAATGGATAAACACAAAAATACTGCACGAACAGAATAACAAAATAGAGTAGAACTGTAATAAATAACACACAAAAGAAAGGAAATATTGGGACCGCAAACACTGAACCGCGATATCGTCGGTGTTTACTGTACTTGATTTGTGACTTCTCAAAGGAGCCCAGTGAGCCAGCTCAAATTTGGTCATAAAAAGTTGAATTTAGTTCCACATTGGATTCCAATGCAAAATGGTAAAAGGTCACTGAAATTGAAAGACTATGCATCAAAGCAATGTTATCCATGACTTAAGACTATTCTCTCTGATCATGTTCCTTCCACTATGTCACAATTGGAGAGCTTTTTCAGTAAAGCATGTAGGAAACGGAAGCGGCTTACCAGAGTCTGTGGGCAGATAGAAGACCAGCCCTGTCAGGAAGGAGAAGAGCATGCACGGGATGATGACGTTGACGATGAAGTAGAGGGGGAGGCGCAGCATGAGGAAGTGGTAGGTGATATCCAGGTAGGGGGTGTCTGGGCAGCAGGCGTAGTACACCCAATGTTTCCAGCTGCGGAAGTCTTTCATCACCCACTCTCCACTCTCCATGAAGTTACTCAAGTCGGGACGATCGCTGTCCTGGAGAGACAAAGCAACTAAGCGGCATGATATTTATGGTATTGCTGTTAGCCATCTGCATTTGGGCAGACAGTGAACTACTCTTCATAAAAGCAGTTTCACGCTCTTTATTGCCACTCCCAAGTTAAAATTTAATGTCAAGCGAAACTAAAAACGCAGATTGTCTTGAAACAAACCACATAACTTTTGCCTTACTAAAGCTTAATGTTAACACAATGCAAAATACCATACATGGGGTAACTAATAGCATCGGTGTCACGGTATTACAACCCTCCAAGCAACCGATGTTTGAACACAAATAGTGGCGTAACACATATAGACGGATAATATGACAATACTCACAGGCATATTTTCCTCTGCAAAAAAGCACTAATATTACTGCAGCTTACTGAGAAGCTGTGACCGTCTCCGTGTATATCCGTGTCTGTATTATACTACCCCCATGTGGCCAAGTCACACACACCAGAAGGAGCAGTACAATGTCCATTGAATTGAAACATGTGGCAAATACTGTTCAAATATTTATGCCATTGGTGTATGCTGCGATGAATTAAACTCATATCTCAAGGCTCCACAGGATATATTTTTCTCATGTTTTTATATACCTGAGGTTTATTTCCCATTTTGTACAGTTGCAAATAACTATCTAATATTTAGTGCCTCCAAATGTCATCAAAAGATGTAGTACAAAAGATGTAAACAACAAAAGTCCAGAGATATTTTTGGGTTTTCAACCATTTCTTTTTACAGTTTAACTATGACAGTAATCAAGCCCTAACCATGTAAATGGAAACACAATGAAAGTGCCGAAGAGAGGAAGCTAGAGTGTTGGAACATCAGCCAACGATCCTTCAGATGTTTTAAAAGCCACACAAATGATTATTATTAATGCATTCATACTCCAAATGTATTGTTCTATCAACAGCGTATTGTATTTCAATTAAGCTTCAGTTTGTTGTGCTGCTCCTTTAACCGAGCTGCGGACAGCTAACGTGTCATTGCATTAAATTACCTCATTACTGACTCAGGCGTTTGTGCAAATTAAATCACATGCAGGTTTAACAAATGATCTCCAAAGACAAACCAAGGTGATTATTGTTAACAAGAGCCAAGTTAACATGCTTTAAAAATGTATGTTTTAATAAGTTGAAGTGTGTTTTAATAAGTTTAAATTTGTTGAACGCATTTGGGAGGGACAAACGATATTTACAATGAGTAATTATATTAACATTACTGCGGAGTTGTGATGCCTCCGTGTACGTACGTATATCCGTATGTCTGTATTGTACTGGGTCACTGATGGTGTAATGGTACACTCGCCTGACTTTGGTGTGGGCAGCGTGGGTTCAGTTCCCACTCAACGACGGTGTGAATGTGAGTGCGAATGGTTGTCTGTGTCTATATGTGCCCTGCGATTGACTGGCGACCAGTTCAGGGTATAGTCCGCCTTTCGCCTGAAGTCAGCTGGGATAGGCTCCAGCAACCCGCGACCCTAACCAGGATAAGCGGTGTTGAAAATGGATGGATGGATGTATTGTACTGCTCCCAGGTGGCCATAGTGCACACACACACATCATTGTAATGCCTTTCACACCCTTCCACAATTTAAACATGAAAAACCAAAAAGTACCCCTTGGTGGGAATAGGCATTCTTTAAAAGTCACAATTGTGAGTGTAATTACAGGATTGACGACGACCAAGTTCCCATCGTAGGTCCAGGTGCCCAGTTTCATACTGCAGTTCTGCAGGTCAAAGGGGAAGTGCAGCACAATGATCTCACAATAGCTCTTGAAGATGGCAGGAGGGTTCCACGTGATCAGTCCCGTGTGCTCCAGCAGCACTTTGGTCTCATGCACAATAGCAAAGTCACCATCGGCGCTGCGGGCACACAACAAAAACCACGGCCAGTGTCAACATGGTTATTTTAACGACAACGCAAGGCGACAGCAGCGCTCGAGGACGAGTCCAAGTTCAGCTCGCCGCTCGCTGGTGTGGCAGCCCAGCAGGTAGTCGGGGGGGGGGGGTAGTGCTACGTGTCAGACGTAACATATGGAGTATGTGCTTGTGTGTGCGAAAGTTCTACTACACAGTCTATATTTAGCCTGATGAAACCTTACCCAAGCTTTCACAAGTGTATGGAAAGCGTGAAAACAGGTGTTTTGCTTGTTTTTGGGAGATCACTCAGCTCACTGTAGATCACAAATAGCAGACATGAAGAGAATCAAAAAAGGCCTCATGACATACTTGTTGTAGAGTACCAGATCGGGCCGCCAAATGTCAGTGGAGGGAATTCTGATCTTTCTGATCCCGCCATAATCCTCCGGGTTCCACTGCAAGTTGACATCTTTCCATTGCTGGAAAAAGCACAAAGAGACAATGGGAACTTTAGCAAGCAGTTTAACAATAAAAAAGAAAAAGAAAAACACAGTTGTATACAGGTCCGATGGTGTTTAATGTGTCTTGCATGATTTATAAGCAAAAAAAATAACTAAAATGAAATTTTCAAACCTGTTTGAGTCGCACGTTGCTGCTGACAATCTGGTTGACTTCGTCCTGTGGGTGCAACAAATGTGTTCAGACAGCTGATAAAATGCGGAATCTCAACAGACTTTGTGTGTGTATGCGTGTATGTGTGTGTGTGCGCGTGTCTGTCCTGAAATCTTACCACGCTGATAAGCTGGATGAGCTGCAGGCCCACAGTGACAACTACCGGGTCCTTGAAGTGACTGACGGGCCGGACCACCTTGTTGTAACCAGTGAAGAGGGTTTTGACCAGGCGGGTTTCATCATTGGAAGCCCAGGTGGCAGCTCCAGAAGAAAGAAAGCACACGGGAAGGACTCATGGGCTTGTTTACAAAGGGATTACCAGCAGCAATATTTAACAACGTGATGACTCTTGTGTGGGGGGTTGCTTGGAATTGTGTCAGAAAGTGATTATGCTGCCTTATGAATGTGACAAAAATAGACGTGACAAGTGTCAGGCAGACTCTTGTACTACATGTGCGTAGCCTTTGTGTGCACCGTAGTAAAAAAAATAATAATGTGTTGAAGCACAGATAATGATGAAAACGTTATATTAAAACCTTTTCTGACATTTGAGCTGGATTAGCATGGCAACTGCAAAATGTTTTTTCTGCAGAAATTGTGTGAGAATGCTGAAAAACTGGTGCTTAGCTGGAATGTGGTGGAATTAATTGAATTGTTGAAATGTAGAGTGTCAGACTTGAAGTTGGAATGGTTTGAATCAGTCAAGAAATGTGGAAGCAGGTAAATATGATAAGTATCTCTTAAAGGGGAGTTACCATTCAAAAAACAAAAAACATTCAAAAAAACTAAAAAATATAAATTATAATATTTGATTTGAAACAAACCACCACGCCTGAGAAAAAACAACCAATCAGAGATCAAAGGTGTGACTGACGAAGTGTCAGTCATTTGTCGTGAACTTGCGCGCACACTCCAAAAAAATACATTAAAAAATCTAATAAATAATGTATTTATTATTTTAAATGTATTATTGTATTAACTCAATTACAAATGAGGCACTTTTCTGGGGTAACAGGTCAGCATGAGGGAATTTTGTTGTAGAAATGTGGGAATTTTGGGAATGTTATACATAGTTCCCTATTTATTGGGAAGTAAATGAACAGTTTGAAGATGGAATTGTTTGAATCAGTTGAATTAATTGTAAGGTATGGAAGTACAGTCCATCCATTTTCCAGACCACTTATCCTCACTAGGGTCACAGGTGTGCTGGAGCCTATCCCAGCTGACTGTGGCCGAGAGGCGGGGTACACCCTGAACCGGTCGCCAGCCAATCGCAGGGCACATATAAACAAACAACCATTCACACTCACATTCACACCTACGGACAATTCCCAATTTTTGGGATGCGGGAGGAAACCGGAGTACCCGCAGAAAACCCACACAGGCACGGGGAGAACATGCAAACCCCACATAGGCGGGGCCGGGATCTGAACCCGGGTCCTCAGAACTGTGAGGCAGATGTGCTAACCAGTCGTCCACCGTGGCGCCCGGAAGTACGGTATGAGTTCAATTTGGAACACGTGTCCATTAATTTCAATTGGATTCTTGGAAATAGTTCTTTAGCTACGATAAAGTAGTTCTTGAGCTACGATGGAAAAATTTAACTGATCTCTTAATGAGGTAAATACTTTGAAGTTGGAATGGTTTGAATCAGTGGAAGGCAAAAATTGGCTGAATAATAACACAAGCAGGCAATAAGGAATATTTATTGTGACCATTCTCCTCCAAGCCAATGTCAGAAGAGGGGCCTATTTCTATTTGTCAGCTGACCTTGATGTCAAGGTCATTTTACAAAGATGTGTTTGAATGGTTGAATGATTCAATTTGAAAAAACTATTATGGAACCGCCTGCTACTGGTAATCATGCAGGGACCGAGGCGTGCTGACAGATGGGGAAAAAGACGAAAAGCCAAATGAGGAAGAGTGCACGTGCCCTTGTCACTCAAATATCAGCATCGCTCATTAGTTTTGATTTGGGTCAAGTTGCAGTCACCTGGCAGCCTCTTGTGTATGTATTGAAAATATGAGGTGTTTTTGAAATGAAAATGTAAAAGAAACCACAAAAGATGCATTCCATTCCGTTTTCTGCTAGTTCTTACCTGTCAGGATGGTTAGGTGAAAAATGAGGGATAACACAATCATTGTTGTCAATCAATCCAGGCACCCAGAAGTCCAACTTCAGCACGTCGCCTCTAGCCCACGAGACAATTGCGAAGGTTTGGCCTAACTAAAACATTCTTTCACAACTGGCAAATGACTCGATGCACATGCAGTGCCTTGTGGGAGCTCTTGGCAGCGGTCGTGTTGTTTTTGTCCCGCAGCTGACGGCCGAGCGAATGGCTGCCAACGCTCGTTACTCGAGAGGGACACATTCAATGTCGCGCCTTACGAGATCAACATGCCACAGTAATCCGTCGCTAAAATACACCGCCGCAAACTTGACGGCCAACGCGCAACTTCAACGAGATGCGATAAATGAGCGCAATGAAATCTCGCGCGAGACTCAGCCCACTGAAACACAACGAATGAGAAACATTGAAGTTATAGTGTGCAACTGTGCGACATTGTGACTTGAGTTTGGATTTTATCCGTGACGGCCGTGCATTTGATACCTGTGGGCCTTCAGTAGGGACTTATCTTATCCAAGTTAATCCACCTCTTAATACTACCACTATCATGTTGCAATTATAAAAACCATCAATATGTATACAAAGAGCACATGTTTTTGGGATGCGGGAGGAAACCAGAGTGCCCGGCGAAAAACCCACGCAGGCACAGGGAGAACATGCAAACTCCACACAAGCTGGGCCGGGGATTGAACTCAGGTCCTCAGAACGGTGGACGACTCTAACCAGTCGTCCACCGTTCCGCCTATGGTAAACCAATTTTTCCTTTTTTCCCCCCCTCACATTTTCCATTGTTCGAGTCCCGCCTCCTGCACTTGCTCGCCACGTCGGCGCCCCCGTGACGGGTCAGTCAACTCAATATCCTCACACCCACCGCACGTTCAATCAAGTGCCCGCTCAACCACAGGCCTCATTCATCTCACTTAGGTTCAAATCACCATTTTGGCAACGTCGGAATTAAGAGAGATTTGCTCCAACCCACCCCCGCACTCTCCAAATTCACACCATAAGTCTTCCATGTAACAAGACAAGCCCCCATTATATCTGCTCACGGATGTTTATTTTTATATAAAAGTCGTTAACTCTCAGGCCTTTTACTGCCCTTTCAGCTTGTTTTTCTTTTGTTTCTTTTATCACATGAAATGTTTAACTAACACCAGTACACGTCATTATTATAAAAAGTCCATTGAATTTGATTGTTTAACCCTTCAAATTTCAGTTTGTTAGCACAGGTTGTAAAAAACCTTTTTTTTTTAAAAAAAAGACATTTTTGTATGTTCTCAGTATGTTTTTCTTATATTACTGCAGCTAAAACAGTTGTACCTCAACTATGAGTGACCCGACTTACGAGTGTTTCAAGATATGAACCGATGTTCGGCCAATTCTTTTGCCTTGAGTTGGGAGCACACGTTACAAGCGCTGGACGAAGGCAGAAAACTTCCCAACAAGCAGCAGTTTGACAGACTGTGAACAATTTTTTCCAAAAAGAGGCTTCAAGGTGTTTCATGTCACTCCCAGTTGAATTCGACTTCAGAACGAGACATAAAACAAATAGAACCACACGTTGTGTATTTAAACAAACCGCATTAACTCTGACGAAAGTCTGCTAGCTTAATGCTAACAAACAGCGCAAAATGCCATACGTGTGCTTACAAAACGAGCATCGATGTCACAGTAATTATAAACTTGCATTTAAGCACAAGTCGTAGCAACACATGCAGAACATAGAGCAATACTCACAGGTATGTATATTTTTATCCTATGCAAAAATAAAACAACAAAAATTATTGAAGCTAACTTGCGTGTGTCATCATCAACTTGATGTGGTATGGCTGCATGTATTTTATTGCCCCCTGGTGGCCGAAGCAACACACCAGAATGAGCAAAACAATGCCCATTGAATTATCACGATCTACAAACGGTTGAATTCTTTGCATTCTTTTAAATTATATTATTAGCTGCTATTTTTCTTTTAATTTATTTTTATATAGTTAGAATGCTACATTATTCATTTGCTAGAGTGGAGTCATTAAATGCCTCTTTCGGAAACTAAAAATAATATATGAAATTGCCACCTTGTCCAAAAACTGATGAATGATGTAATCTGGCAGAAAACACAAAAAAACTACCATTTTCAAGTGCTGACTCTCGAATGAAACTCATTTGACACAAAGTACGTCTTCGCTGGATGCCTCAATTTACAGAACAGCTCCGTGATGTATTTTTTTTTAAAGCTCCCAAAAAACGAGGAACTAAAAAAAGCGATGGATTGACTTTTTAAAGACACACACGATGGCGAACTGAACATCAACGCAACTTTGCAGTGCGCATCTTACGACGGATAGTTTTGCAAACTTTCACCAGAGACAACATGGCTTCGTAACTTCATACTAGTGAATGGGGCAGTGCCAACTGTCTAACTACCCGGGCTTCCTCCTACCGTCCCGCTGTCGTCAAGTGCCGTGTTCGGCTGTGACATTGTGTCACCGACAACGAGGGTAAGCTGATTTGTGTGCTTATTTTTATGATTACAGTCCACAATAACCAACCCATTCAATTTTGACTTTGAGCCTCCTAACGTGATTTTCCATCATATAAGCTATCGCCCCCTCAGTATGTTTGATTCCTTTTGGGGCATCCATTCGACGCGCCCGCAGCGTCTGAGAGCTCAGAGGCGGCCCTATTATTCAAGTTTTGAAACCTGAGTTGCTATAGCTAGCAGGGTTTTTTGAGTCCTTCAAATTTGGCAGACTTGTTAACATTACTCTTCTCTGTGGTGTGTCGAATTTACATACCATTTTTTGGGCCTGCTTAGTGCTACTTTAAAAAGTCCTTTTCATGTGTTTCAATTGGCCAAAAGTGGCCTCAACAGAAACACGGCAATTTGTTGTAAACTGTTTCTTATTTATGTCTTTGGTATAAGAGCTTAAGTTGGAAATTACAACATAAGACAAAATTCCACACCCTCCGGGAAGTTTCAGTACATTTGCAGCTAAAATGGTTCAAAAAAAAAAAAAAGGAAGTGGGCTTACTTAACCCTGAGACATACAGTACATGAGGATTTTCTGGTTTTTTTTTTATTTGAAAAAACTTAATGTGTTTCTTTTGAATTTGAAAAAACGTAATGTGTAACGTCTGTAGGGGGGGAACAATCAGAATTAGAATCCTCTTTATTTGCCAGGTATTCCACACACGGAATTTTTCTCCGGTAATTGGAGCCGCTCTAGTACGACAACAGACAGTCAAATGACAGAGAACACTTTTGAGACATAAAGACATTGACAAAAACAGTCACTGAGCAACAAAGGGTTGCTAGTTTTCGGTAATGCAGGTAAATTATTATTATTATTTTTTTTACAATTGTGCAAAAAGATGCAGAGTCCTCTAGAACTTAGAGCAGTTCGCATGACTAATATTGCAATAGTACGGTGGAATGACCATTGTCCAAAGGGCGCCGAGACTTCAAGCGAGCAGTGCGATAATCTGGGACAATGTTGATTGTGCAAATGTTGCAGATACTCTTCAGTCAGTCTGCAAATGGAGCAGATGCTACTCTGGCATGAGTGGCCAGTATTGGTCAACAACAGATATGCAAATAGCGGAGCGTGGCGAGACGACTACAGTGAGTGCACGAGTAATATATCATTGGTCCGACAGAAATGTGACAAAGAAAAGAGGACAACGTAAGACTACTAAATGTGCACGCCTCAATGAGCAATAACAGGAGGTTGTGTATGCGCTATGTCAACGAGAGTTATTGTGCAGCCGTAGAAACAGAATAAACAGCATTTGTGAATATATTCAGTGCAATCTTTTGCATGAGGGGGAACACAACACACAAAGGTCACTTATCTCATGGATCACAGCTCTTGAAATTAACTCACATTAATGACAATGGGGGACATCCAGCGTAGACGACGCAGCGGCCAACCGCCGAGCTTATCACGGCATCTAACACGGCGAATGAGAAGCTTGATGCCGGCGTGTAGATGACGCTATGATGGATATGGGGGATGCTAAACGCTTGGGTGAAAATCCAATTTTTCCGCCGCGCCATCACCAGGAGACAAGTGTGGGTTTGTCTCGCATTAACCGAAGGTGACGCCGGGGCCTGACGGCCGACTGATTGGATGTCAAGCTCTGATTGCGTCGAGGTTGCTTTGTGGGATTGGGGAAAAAAAACAAAAATGGGGGAACCGACAGACATGAAGGCAAGACAACAATGAAAGAAGCCTCTGAATATGACAAAGGTACAATTATACAAGCAACAATTCCTTTTTCTTTTTTCTTTTCATCTCCTCAGAGTTCTTTGCCGCTAGGTGCCATATTTGAACTTCCAGTAATCGGAATGAGTGTGATAAACCACATCTAACGCACTTGCTCGCCATTCACACTTGAGAGGAGTCACGTTACACTCGAGGAAGGAAATAGATCATTAGGCCCAAATTGGACAGTTTCACTTCGGGGTGTACTCACTTTTGTTGCAGACGGTTTCGACATCAACGTATTATAATATAAATTGACAAATAGAATGAAAAATAATTCAACAGTTTTGCATCAATGCAATGCTGCTCCATCTGGTGTGCCCGTGTTGGCCACGTGGGGGCATTACAAGGCACACAGACGGATATCGAGGCATTATTATGAATCCTACTTGAGTCCGAGGCACTAATATCAGTTGTTCTACGCAGAGTATAAAGAATATCTGACTGTGTGTACTGTCTGTGCATGTGCCCATTCAACTGGACTGTTCTTTTTTAGAAGACATCTCAAAGACTGAGTACTTTTATAGTGCCTGTTTACATGTAGTTGCTGCATTGTTTGTGTTCATTCCATTGCCTGAAGGGTTAATGCACCACTACATAGGTGCTAATTAGTGTTAGAATTAAACTAGCGGAAGCTGTGGAGTTGTTTTAAATACACAAGGTGTAATTCTCTTTTTTTGTGTTTAGTTTAACAGTAAACAAACTGGAAGTGGCATTAAACAGCTTGAAGCCTCTTTTTGATTAATTGTTCACTATTTAGCCAACTGCCGCTCATTGTAAAGTATGTCGAGTTGAGTTCACTACCCCCATACAGCGGTAATATCTCAAGTCTGCACTAGCAAGTTAAAGCAAAATAAAATAAAATAAAAATGGGTCAAATGATGGCTCGCATCTAAAAAAAACTGGTAAGTCGAATAACTCCTATCTCGTTTTTCGACAGCTAGGCATGAAAGAGGGCCTCGCACAGTTTGTCTGTGAAATTCAGGTTTGTAAACCACTGTCATGACCAACAGATCCCTGTAGATGGCGGTGTTGCATCGCTTTGGATTGTGAGATCAGCACAGTTTTTGACTAGAAGATAAAGATAAGGGGGTGAATCTCGGCTTCACATGTGTAGATTATGAGGGAGAGAAATGCCAACACGTTGGAAGTCGGAAGTTTACCCCAGGTTCATCCAAACCACAAGTGACAAGTTGGAAGTTTGGGCACTTCACACTTGAACAGACTATATGTAAGTGTATGGTATAAACAATGTGACACAGTAGGTAGTAGAAAATGTGTGTTGCAATCATGAGAAAAGATGACGCAGTTCATGGAGTCAAGCATGCGGTGAGTCAGTGTGGCTCATGGCACGTTTCTTAGTTGTGTGATCTGTAAATACATTATATTGCCATCAAAAGCCTTTGTCAAGCTTGTTTTTTTTAATCATTTGAAGTGTCACAAAAGCAAAAAAATATATATTAGCGAGTATTTTAAGGATATTTTATGTGTCATTATGTGCCACTACTCCCTGTGTAAACCTGCATGCGTGCATTAAATGATGTTGGCTGGTTTTTGTTTCACACTGAATTACTGAGAGTGACGTGTTGATGGGGGACTTTAGGCACAGTCACGTGATGTGACGCTTTTAGGGACAACCTGTCATTGCCAATAATTATACATAATTAAGGACAAACAGCGCCTTTGTCAAGGTCACCCTGCAGCTACCCGCAACACACATAAACCACATCTAAGATATTTTGTTTGTTTCTATTATAATGTGAAGAAATTAGCTGTTTTCAATGAAAGCTGCATGTAATCACTTTTGTATGAGAAGTGATTACATGATATAACCAAAGAACAAGGTCAATAAATGCTTCATTGCTATGCAATGAAAAACAAGCTCCAAATTGAGATTTCTTTTTATTTTTGTAAAATAAAATTAAAAAAAAGCTTTTCTTTGTGCTTTGCACGAAAAGATGACATTTTCATTGACAACTATGAATTTGTGAGGTGATTAAACAGGACTTATTTGACATCAGCATTTTTATTCTGATTGGTCGGTCAAAACAAAACTCAAACCAACGACTAACAAAATGTCTGTAGTGATCTGCACACGTTAATACATTTAATAATCAGCATCCTTGGTGAGTACGTTGCATTTTGGGGGGAGGGGGGGGGGGATTTTTTTTGTACATGTGCTGGTCATCGTCTGTTTCACATTGAATGGGGGAACTCATAGTTTTGTAGTTGGGGTTTGAAATTCATCTTTAGTGACACCAGTCCTAGAACCTTTCTGACATATCCCGTACATTTTGGCAAATTCCAGGCTCAGTAGCTTTAAGTAATTTCAGTGACCATTGTGGGGTTTTCTTTGTTCCAAAATTCTACTTATTTGTTTACACATTGAGACTCTACACTCACAGGGCAGTGTTTTATCAGTTTAATAAATTAAACTGGTCATGCACAAGTTGTGTACAAATGACAGTACAACATTAATTCACAAATAATGCACAAATAAGTCAGGCAAATGCACCAGTGTGTACACATTGACAGGGAAGTCTGAAAGGCTCATTCAACAACAAGGTAATAAAAAAATAAGACATTGTAAAAATCCCCCCCCCCCCCCAAAAAAAAAAAAATTTAAAAATCCATAGCTTATTTTTAGTTGAATCTATTCAAAATTTGAAGAAACGACTGCACGCTAGGCAGGTGGGAATGTGGACTACATCTATCACCACACAGACAAAATCAATAAATCACAGCAAAACAATCTTTCCGCATGCTGAGATACGGCTACAAAGCACTGATGCATGCTGGTATGGCAGCTTTACATATAAATCCCCCGACAAAAATGGGGAGGCATAGAGTACAAAGTGTAAGGTTCATCATCTATACCTAGTGCATGGTAAGAAGAGTCCATACAATACTAGGGGCATTTATATAAAAAAATGAATCAATTCATTAATTTTTTTTTTTTTTCTTAACAAAAAGCCGGTTTGAGGGCTTGTCTGTCTGCAGCATCTTGTCTTGATGTGTGTTCAGAAGAGCGTGTCTACATTTTTAATGAGCACCTCCACCACCTGCCTCTGGTAGCGGATGTCATTGAGGGCGGTCATAGCGTCAAGATCCGGGGTGCGCATTAGAGTGGGCCCGAAAACAATGGCCAGGTTCTCGGCGTTCATCAGGTTGTATTTCTCATTTTGGGTCACCCTGAAATGTGAAAGTTAAAAAAAAAAAATAATAATAATAATAATAAATAGTCACAAGGTTCTTTATCTTCACTGGCCATAGCATTAGGTACACTAATAATAACACAAATAAGATCCAAACAGCAGCTGTATCAAAAATCGATCGATACGATCCAAAAAGTATTTATATAACAATACAGTGAACCCCTGTTTATTGCGGGGATATGTTCCAGACCCAGCCACAATAGGTGAAAATCCACACGATACAAATCATATAAAAAAATAGATTTATCACTCTCACGTGCTTTAAAAACATTTAAACTTAAAAAGGCAGGACTTTCAAACAACTCTCCTATTGAATCGAAGTATTAGATGGAGATCAAATCTACTTTTGACCAATGATTATGATTTATTTATTTATTTATGAATTACAAATATATCTTTGTTCTTCTATCTATGCCAGTGACGTATAGTGACAGGCAGAACAATGAAAAGCTCGTCCATTGGATGGCAGACGGTACAATGAACCTGTGTATAGACCTGTCAGCATTCATACGACAGCGCAAGTCATGGTTTGCTGCAAGAACATTACCTTTTTGTTCAATGGAACGAGACTTTATTCCCCACTGAGTAAATACATTTGTAGGTAAATTGAGACAAGATCAGCATTATTTCAGCATTCATACTTTTTGTGACTATTTTGTTTGGTGGTGTGTCATGAGATTTTTCTAATGTAAAATGGCTGCCTCAGCTCAATAAATGTTGGGAAACACCGGTTTAGACAACAGATAGGAAACAAGCAACGTGGTATTCAGTGAATTGTCATTGTATTTCGGTTTTCCTTATTTCTCAAGCTGCTTACCTTTTTAAGTGCGCCATGAGATACTTGAGTGTTTCATTGTGTGACGAGGGCAGCGTAGCCAACGCCTCTCCGAAAGCTTCAAGCTTCTTGTCCTGGTCCGTGAGTTCTGACACATGAACGATATAATGGTTAAAGTGGGCTCAACACATGGGAGCACATTCAGGAAATCAATGAAGCGCTTTTCCTGAGAGGTGATGAAAGCAATTAGGCACTTAAAGGGAGAGTGCTAAATGCATATTCCCGTAAACATAGCTGTCAGATATTATTTATTCCATTCATTTCTCCACACACTTCAGTGCTGAGTGTGGAGTTTGGTGGTGGCACGTGGTTTCGTCTGAGACTCACTCGCGGCCTCGATGAACCTGGGGTACGCGTTGTACGCGATGACGGGGACAGGCAAATCCCGGAGGTAGAGCTTCAGAGCGCCCGTGACGATGTTGATGTCTTCGTACGCTTTCACTGAGATGTCCGTCTTCTCGCCAGCTGTGGAAATGTGTGATGGAACAAGGTCAGAGGCAAAGAAAGAAAGCGGGATGAGAAGCGAGCTCGTGGTCACAGTTTTCACGTCAATACCAGAATAAAGCGTTGGTCTCGATGCCGACGGTGTGTCCTTTCAAAGTGTATGCTACTGTATGTTTTCGTTGCCACTTTCCCTCGGTTGTGTGTGCTTTGGCGAGCAGGCCGTGGCCTACTTGTGCTGGCAGGCTGAACATCACAGCGCCGTGAAATGGAACGACACACTGTCATGGGTGATCTCCCACATGCCGATCTGGGAAAGTCCGCTGCTCCAGTTCAAATTCACACTGCACTTGCTCGACTATACAGCCCAACACATCTGATTTTTAAAGATGAGCTCGGAGCATCACTACTACTATTTTTTTCACACGACTGGATTAGCATTACTGCACCCTAGTCATGCATTTTATTCTCCTTGATGCTGGCAAAACGAAGATGACAATGCTTTCCTTGTGACATGTAGTGAGTGTACAGTATAAAATACAGCATGACTTTTTAAATATTTGTAATGTAAGTGGTATCATATAATACTTTAATCCACAGGGTGTCACAAAAAAAATAAAATTGACATCATTTTAGTGTCAAACCCCCCCTCAGTGCGGGGATACATTCCAGACCCATCTGCAATATGTGAAAATTTGCATCGAGAAATCATATAAGATAAAACGTTTACAGTTTTACCCCCCTACACAGTTTAAACACATTTAAACTATTAAAAGACACTATTATTTCATTTATTTATTTATTATTTGAATCCATACAAAAAAATGGAAGCATAAAATGTAAAATACTACAGATCGTACTGTCTGTGTACATGCATGTGTCTTTAAGAGCGGGGGCAAGTTTGCGTGTGAGTATCTGGGCGAGAGCAGTGGTTGACAGCAGGTCCGGCGTGAGCGTGCTCATTGTGCTCATATGTTTTACTGTTATTCCAGCGTTCAATAATCCAGCTGAAAAGTGAATGGGCGCGGCTGTCCTTTCCCACGTGTGAGGGCATTACAGTAAGTATAGTGGGGGGGGGGAAAAACCCATTCAAATCTGCTCTAAACCGCAGATTTCCACGATACAGTAGGGAATTCAGCAAAGATGTGTTGCACAAAACAAAAAGGGTGAAATAGCAGTGGTCTGAACAATGAATGGTGATACAGAGGTTGTAGATTTTAGCAAGAAAGGAATTCTGGTGTATAAAATGTGATATAATTCTTGATCCTTGGGCTATTTTGACGAGTATGTCACAGAAATGCTACGACATCTAGGAACTGTTTTAAATGGGCAAAAGATGCGCCATGTGTCTCCTTTAGACTTCGTTTTTATGCAATGTACACTTATATATACATACACCTCAAATTCGAGATCATTTGAGTGCGAATTGGCTATGTTCGAAGACTACAAAATGATGTCAATATTTTGGGCGACACGCTGTAGTGTGCCCATAGCGTGTATGCTGGTGTCGAGTAGAAGAAAGACAAGCCCAAAAAAACTAACCCCTGTCTTTCAGATCCTTAACCATTCACAGCTTGGATGAGGAACCACATTTGGTAATATGAAGTGTTTTAAAAAAGCTCTGCAAGCCTCACTATAAACCAAGAATGTGAAGCATTTTAAATGAAATCTGATAATTATATCATACCTATTCTTCTCAAAAAACATCTTTCACTCCTGTATTCTCCAACAATTGTCTCGCGTTCAAATATTATGAATTATATGAATACTCTAATGAGTATTATAAAAGTAGTTTGGAGCTGCTCCCCCTTCAGGGGCTTCGTGTCAACACCGAATGAGAGGGACACTGATGTCACTCCCAGAACGCCGCTAATCCTTTCAGATGTGTCACTTCCTAATTAATCTCAAGTGAAGGTCGTCACTCATCCAAGGATGTGCAACCATGCAAAGTCACTCAGTTTTGGTGGTGTGAGCGGACAAAAAGAAAAGCGAACCTTTGTCGAACGCCGTCTTGACTTCTTCCACGGAATCGCTGAATCCTGATATTCTGTACAGACCTTCGGACTTCAGTCCTGCGGGACAAGGAAGACGCTTCAGAAAAATGTATTTCTACCACTGCTCATGTGGTAAATTTCATTTAAAATATAGATAGATAGATGCATACACAGACAGGTTTATAATACATACATAAATAATGTCCATGTCAGGCTAAAATAATGGGCAGATGTGAATTGTTTTCTGCATCATTAAGTACCCTAATAAAGACACAGATCAAACTGAGCTCCAGATGTCAGTCAGGGGCAGACAATGAGGGAGCAACGAGCTCCTCTGGCATCATTTTAAGTGCAATACAATCAATTGAGGCGGCAGGAAACAGCGGAACACATTCCTCGTGATTAGCATAATTAGCTGACTCTCATCGGTCCGGGGCGAATTTTAGTGGCGTGACAATGGAGAGAATCGATGGACTGTCTAAATGGTACTAATATTGCCATCATACATTGTTATCATGCCAACAGAAATAATCCAAATGATTATTTAAATCACCGAATCCATTCCAAGCACACTCACCTCTTGACTCAATCTCTCGTATGCACATGTCCACCACCATGGGTCGCGCCGTGTTGTGGGCACTCACCAAGGTGGTGAGGTCGCAGCTGTAAACTTTCCGGATGTGTCTCAGACTTGGCTTGCAGTTGTTGGGAACCAGAGGTAAACATTGTTTGTGGACGTTCACGCCGCAGTCTGCAACAGAGACATCGACAGGGCTTGAGAAGCGCTAAAACGCTCGTCTGCCCCTCGAAGCTACCTTTGTCAAGCTAAATAATAGATATTGTTGATGGAGTCTTTCAGTTCACCAACCTTACTGAGCTTTTGTATCGATTCAAATTCCAACATGAAATAATTGCCCGCCCTTTTTATGTGTTTAGGCCAGCAAAAAAACAAACAAACAAAGGACTTACTGTGGTCTTCCCAATCAATGTGTACGCCCGGAATGTCAGGAAGCCCCGCCTCTCTCTGTCCTGCACTTCCCTACAATCATTATTATACATGAAAGAGTCTACAGTTAGTAGTCCTAGATGGCTGGACGGATCTAGACCAGAGGTTCTCAAAGTGTGGTAGGAATAGCGCAAGTGTTCACTTTTGTTTTGAGTTTGTAACTTTGTAATACATTTTTATTGAATCCAAATTTGTTACATTTTCCTATATTAAAGCACAGTATTAATGTTCGATCTGAACTGTGCAGGGTCCACCTTGTTGGGTGAACAGGGGACCAGTGGAGAACAGGCATCGTGAGAGATTCCACTCCTGCCTTCGTAACAGAGGCGGCCGCACGCTGCGAATTAGAAAACGCTAAAAAGGATGAGGAGCGGAGGTGGTGCGCCGCCGCTGTTGAGCTGTTTTTTTTTTTTTTTTTTCTCAAAATCCGAGCTCATGCAGCAACAATGGCAGCGGAAGCATCAATTCAGCCGCTGCAGGCTACACTAGACCTACTTTCGTAGACTAAAATGGAGCAGCTCCTCCAGCTCTTAGATCTTTTGAGTCCTCTCTAATTTCAGAGAGCTTTTCATCCACGTTTTTTTTTTTTTTAATTCCACCCACTCCCCAAATTTTTTTTCAATTTTTCTTTCCTAAAGTCTGCACCTTAAAGCATGCTACCTAGTCCATGCAGAACCTGGAGACATTATTTAGATTAAGCTGGGTCCCAGGAGAAAAGGAAGCAACGTTTATATGCATTGGTGCAGAAATGTAATTACCTTAAGAGATGATTCTCTTAAGGGTATCTGACAGGCGGTAAAATAGAGGAGGCCTGTGCTGCCTGTGTCCGTGTGTGCACATTAAAGGTCTCCAAGGGTCCCAGGTGGGGCGAGTGAGGGTGTGGTGGTCGTCCGAGGAACAGCAGCAGACACGGGATGCAATTTTACTGTGCTGTCAGCAGTTTTGGCTGGTTGCTATGGCGAGGAGGCTGGGGTTCACTCTGGAACGGTGATGTTTAATGGTGACTTCTATCTCTCACCAATTGGCGTGTAGTTGTTTGGTGGGTGTGAGTTTGATAAATAATTCATATTTAATAAAATTAAAGGATGAGCTGTGAGACCGAGGTGATTGGTCGATGCGGCTGCATTTTAATTTGTGCGGAAACGGAGCTGCTTCCCCTCGCTCTGAGCTCGGCACCTCATTAAAGAGACATGCCAGCTTTGTTTTCCTTCACGGGCATGATGAGATGAGGCTGTGGGGGTGGGGTGCAGTGGGGGGTGGTTTGGTGAGGGTGTCCGCAGATGAGCAAATGTGGCACAATGAGCACCAAGGAAAGGCTGGCTCCCTGGCGCTTGGCCAAAACAGTTGAGCTCATACAAAAGGGGGAAAGGGGGCGGTGGAGCACTTTTTTTGGTATGCAAATCCGAGCACCATGAGAGACTTTGGTGCCCTAGATTCTAGTACTGGTGCTGGATAGTGAAGGAATGGCAGCGTATGAGTCTCGAAAGCCTGACTGAAAAAATATGCGTCTTCAATTTCTTTTTCAAAATGGAACCATTAACAATTAACGCCAAAGTGCCCGCTGACGCCGAGTGTATGTGTGACACACTTTGTTTCATCAATAAAACATCAAACCGACGTCGGATAAGGATGTCAATTCTAACGGCTCCAGCTAAACAGAAGCCTCATCAGGATTACAAAGTGGCAAACTTTTTTCACTTCCAAAATTCAAAATAAATTGCTGAGCATGTCAAAAATAATCATACATGCAGATTAGGTTATGAAACAGCTATCGTTAACTAAAAACACTGGAATATGCAACAACCTCAACAAAAAGGTCAAGATAAATCTGGTTGAAAACTATAAAGTTTTTGTTTTTCATTTAAAAGAAAGTCCCTTGTAAATGTTTTCAAATGAACTCATGCTCACAAACATTGTGCAATTGATGTTACATCACAACTATGAAGCCCTCGTTCCAGTCTAACGCGCTAATCCAGTGTTTTCACTGTTGGGATTGTAGATTAAAAGGGAAATAATCCAGCTCCAGATGTACTAAAAACCAAATAACCCATATTCAGCAATGCTCACTTTGTAATCAGTGAGGAGACACGCAAGTGATTTTAAAAATGGTACCTGCACACTTGACCCCCTGAGCCATCAGGCCCCACATGAAGCTGGCACAGTGCTCACACCAGTGAGGCCCGCGGAAGGTATGGACCTGCAGCACAGAGGAGGACAATAACCGATATTAAAACAGTGATTACGATACATCGTGCAAATACAGAGTGCTCTCGACGGCCACTTTGTTTGATGTGTATCTCATTGCCTTCTTTGTCAGGAGTCTTGAATGGAAACTGCCTTGAAGCAATCGTTAAAACACTCCTTTTTTGGACTACATTAAAATCATTTTTCTTTTACTATTCATTTTCATACAATCATTTCATTTAATTATTATCATCTGGAATCATACTGTTATGATATGTCATTGAAAATATCATTATTATATCTGTGTGCTGATTGGCTGTGAGAAATCAGTTCTGTTACTTTCCAGTGAGGAATGGAGAGTCAATTTCGAAGAAGTTACCAAATATGGTTCCTTGCTCAATAAAAGGCTACATAAAGCAGGCAAGGAGGACCCAACTGTGAATGAGGTTCAAACAGAATCTCGTGGTGACTGTAGTAATGAGTGTCAAGTCTTTTGTCATGGCGGCACAGTGGGGGGGTTGACACTCCGCTCGTGCAAAGGAAAATTTGCTATGGAAACAGCCGAGCCCAACCAGGTAACAACAGCCAGCCAATCAGGAAAGCCCCTGAGAGCAAGAAGCGGCAGTTTGAGACTTCGTGTGAACAGACAGCCGCTTCAGCCGTCAATTGAACATCTCGAAAAAGCCGTATCACCAGTCGCCACACAACAACAAAGTGCATTTTTAAAACATCTGCTTTAAATCTATTTACTGCAAGTCTGAAGTTGGCCCAGGCAAACAAATATTTGCACTGCCAGCTGCTTGCACTGCAGTTATTAATTTAGGAAATGTACATCATTTACACATCATCTAATCATTGCATTACAAATAAACCACACAATCCCACTCATTAGATTCTAATGAGTGAAATTGTGTGGTTTATTTGGTTGTTTTTGAAGGAAGAATATCGGATAAGCAGTAGAAAATGGATGGACGGATGGATGAATATCAGTAAGAAAAAAAAAAAAGAATTGTCGACTCGTGAGGTTAGAAGGCTTGATCTGAGTATCCCTGGATGTGGTTTCTTGGTAATGGGCTTCTTAATGCAGGAACTCATTACATGTTAAAAAGGAACATTTAGCAATAAATGGGAACAAAGAAGGAGGCAAGAGGGCAGTTCAAAGCCTTGCTGCTAACATTTCTCTTCCTGCTCTCTATTCCAAGCAGACCAAAACAGGACAGTTGAAACAACCGCACGTAGACTTGAGCACTGTTTTCCCTACTCCATCAGCCTAATCTCTCCATCTGGCACTCAAATTAACGGCAGTGGTACACAGGGCACCCCACAGATTTTCTTTTCATCGGAAAGACCAAAACAGTTGTGTTTTTAATCGCATCCCCTACTCAGCAACTCCCCCTCCCTCTCATCTCATTTCCCTACGGGGAAGCGTGAGAAGCTGCCCTTTGGCCACACATGATGAAAGGAATCTACTGTTTATTTGAAAAGCAACACCAGCCCCCTTGAAGTTTACTTTTGAATTCCAGTCTCACCTTAAAGTTATGGACTTTCTCCGATATTGGCGTGCGGTCAGTTTCCTTCAGCGAGGCTCTACGGACAAGAGAAGTGAGCTGTGAATAGGCGAAGAGTTTAAGTGGCTGCCAGAAGGTGGCTGAAGGTTTCTCGGGCCCCATCCTCATCCCCAAGGTGGCTGCCAAAATCTCTTCCTGATTGGCCTCTTGTTTGGCCCTTTGCACCAGGGACTTGTCCTCCTTGTGAGCCTCATAGGGCTCTTTAGACGGCATCCTAGACTCGGCCGTCTCCCGGCAGCAAGAGACAGCGCCAATGTCCAAACATGAAGAAGCTCCCTTAACACTTTCAGCAAATCCTTGCCAAACAACGTTATTGTCGATGAGGTGTGGATGAAATTACTCAAGAGTCCAAATAAGAAGAGTCCTGGTATCGCTGTCGCAAAAAGAGTCCTGGTAATGCAGACACAGAGAGGACAAAGGTTTTAGACCAAAAAAGCCTTGGCTCGTCATGCGGCTCCCTCGGAACACGTATGCAGATGAGATGTGCGGCGGCGTTAATCCTCTCCTCCCTGTGCTGAGTTGATATTCTCCCTGGAACAGAGGTTGCACACTGTGTTTGGATGCTGTCAGGGCAGGCAGAGTGAGGGGGAGGAGGACGGGGGTGGATCCTGTAGTAGTCACGGCTGATTAAATGGATCCCACCAGCCAATAGCGGCATGCATTCGTCGGCTATGGTGACCGCCACCCCGCCCCCCTCCACGAGCCACGAGCTATCGCCATCAGATAACCGAGCAGAGGAGCTGGAGTGAGCTTGGGCCGGTAATGAGCAGTGAACGAGTCACACATCAGCACAGAGTGCTTCAACAGAAGTGGGCCATTATGAAGAAGATCTGTTTTGAAAATTGCCTTGTCACAGAAACAGGTAATGAATGGATGGGCCTAAGGGAACAAAAGGACAAAATACAATCAAATATAGTATGACCTAAAGAGAAGAATATGTACAGTGCAGTGAAAAGGTATTTGCCCCCCTCCCTGATTTTTTTGGCGTACTTCTCACATTTAAATGTTACAGATCTGGCCTAGTGGTGAGCACATCTGGGTCAGTTCTGAGGATGGGGGTTTGAATCCGGGCTCTGGTCTTTCTGTGTGGAGTTTTACATGTTCTCGCTGTGCTTGCGCAGGTTTTCTCCAGGTTCTCTGGCTTCCTCCCACATTCCAAAAACATCAGAATCGGAATCATCTTTATTTTCCACGTATGTTAAAAACACACAAGGAATTTGTCTCCGGTAGTTGGAGCCGCTCGAATACGATAATAGACCGTCATTTTGACAAAAAATACTTATGTGACATAAAAACACACTACGGAGAGTCACCGAGCAATGGGAGGTTACGGTGTCTTCAAACCAATTTTAATATCTCACAAAGACAACCCACGTAAATACAAAATGCACTTTCTAAGTAATAAGGAGAAAACATCTGGCCCAAGGTGGAAAAGCAACCTAATAATTGGTCATGTCACCCTTGGAAGCATAACAGAAATCAAGCAACTGCGATATCTGGTGGGGAGTCTTTCGCATCACTTTGGAGGAATTTTGTTCCACTCTTCGCAGAATTGTTTTAACTCAATCATATTGGATGGTTTTCAAGCATGAACTTCCCGTTTAAGGTCACACCGCAGCATCTTAACTGGATTTCATTCTGGACTTTGCCAACTCCAAAACCTTCATTTGTATTGAATTCAACCATTCAGAGGTGGAGTTGCGATTATGTTTCGGGTCACTGTAATTGCGGATCTCTTGACTCAACATATCTGGCGGTGATGAGGCCAGTGAACTTGAACTCAGCCTTCCAGAAACTGTGTTTAATTAGAGTTAATGATAATTATTATATAAAAAGAGGAGAGGGTGAGGGCTTATTCCCTTTTTTACATAGGGCCAGAAACGTTTAGATTTCCCCCCCTTAAACATATATATAGCGTTTAAACAAACTGCATTTTGGATTTACTTGTTTGTCTTTGTGAGACAATAAAATTGGCTTGATAGGCCGAAGAGGTACGTGTGATAGATAGGCAAAAGGAAGTGTAGGGTACAAATACTTTTTCACCATACTGTATATTTTTGAAACAAGCAGCAACAACTTCAAGACAGTTAAGACAACAGTCACACCCTTACGATGACGACTGAACGCAAACATCTAAGACCCCACAGTGAAACAGTTTGTATTTTATCGAAGTTAATCAGACAAACATTTCTGAGAATGTTGATCAAGTCTAGAATCTAGCCATGTAGAGTGAGAACTAGTACATAGATTGTCCATTCTTCTGGATGAATGGACAAATATGTATACTCGCAACATCTTCCCAGAAGCTGTTACAGCGAGGAGAGAAATTTTTTTCCACATTCATTTTTTATAGGGGTAATGGCTAGATTTCCCAATACCTTTGTTCATACAGTACACTGTAGCAAGGGCAAGCTTACATATATTATGAGCTCACTTTAAAATATGATACCACTACACAGCTTACTGTTAAAAAATGTATACCCAACATGTTCTGTTCTGTTTAGACATGATGCATTTTGTCTCCTGCGCTACCTTGCAGTCCAACTGTTGTTTTCTCGAGATTTATTGTTACAATCCTGATCCAAATGCAAATTAGGTATCAAATATAGCATCACCATAGCAATGTGAGAGCAAATATGTGCAGCCAGCTTCTGTAATACGCACTCCAAGTCAAATGTGATTATTCCCCCGTGTCGTGGAGTCTATTTCAGACAGTAAAGGTATTCACACTTACACTTCTACTAGAACAGTACAGAGAAAGCCAGTGTGCCAACTCCCTTTGCTAGAGTCACGGTAGGTGGAAAGGTATTAAAAAAATCAGAGGCAGAGGGAAGCAGAGGGGAGCTTTGAAGAGGAAGTGTACGTATGTAGAATGACATCCCAATGTGTGATGTCTAACAGTAGCTGAATCATTACATGAAAGAAGTCAAACAGACGCTTCTGTAGCAAGCCTCCTGCTCAGAGCACGTCCTCGCTCAGTTGGGTATTTGAGTTCCAAACAGATAAAAGACGGCAAAAGCTTTTGTATGCACCAGTTCATCCTCTCCGTCCACAAACACTGTGGTTTCCGAGTGCGATTGTGTTGCCTGCTGTTAAGTGCAGAAGGCGTGTCCCACTCCCAGGATGTGGTTCACTTTGAACGCAGCTCGAAGTGACGCTGATTGAGTTACTTGGCTCTCAAAATTGGCCAGAAATTACACTCAAGGAGGTGGACATATGAAGTATAGTATCCATTACAATGCCAAAATGCCCATCCATAGCCGGCCTTGTAGCAATCCTTTATACACAATATTTTACAACGACAGTACATTGAAAATGATCTATTTTGCAGCAACAACAGTCCCACAGCAATCAGAATCAGAATCATCTTTATTTGCCAGGTATGTCCAAAAACACACAAGGAATTTGTCTCCTCATAGTGATAACCACCAAAATAATGGCATGGAAAATAGTGTCCACAGCATACTAAGCAAACACTGAAAATGCTATACAGTAGAGCATCTAAAGTCAAACATTATTTTCAACAGCAAAAATGGAAATAATTGGTTCCAGGGTCACAACCGTCATCAGATCTTTTCTAAGTAACGTAACATTCTTTCTTATCCGTCAGATAACGAGGTTTGCTGAAACTACGGCGGAATAGCCACCTCCAGAAAATGTTAAAAAGCCCATCCCCTCATCCCTTGTTTGCCAACAACCGGCATTAGACTAGCAAACAGAATCAGAGCGAAGGTACCTCAGGCAGCCGAAAGGATTCAGAACCGACACCGAATTTGCATAATCCCGTCTTGACAGGTACTTTTAACACCTCGTATTATTCATTGTACATTCCAAAAAATAAAACTTCAAACCAATAACATTTCGTGTTATAGTAACACTCCAACACAAATAAGTCATGCTACCTACGTAGCAGCCGTAGATAACGTCAGCTTGTTTACAGTGTTAATGCTAGCTCAGTATTGCTAGCGCTGCTATTTTGTTGAAGCTGAGTTATGTGTTCTCTGTGACTATTTATCATGACTACCCACTTTCATAATCGCATGCTGTTATGAATGGCCATGTTTAATAATTGTGCACGTTAGTGAGGGGCGCGGCTCTGGTCAGAGACTCGATGGGGTGATGGGCTACTAAAGCGAGGTTGCATTAAAAGCTTGCCAGCAGTTCAAACACGACAAACTCTGCTAAATAAACGACAAATGACTCGAGTGTAACGTGAAGATGACAAAGGTTCTTCCTTGCCACGTGTGTAAAAAGAAGTACCACAGTAAAAGGGAAAAAGAACAACACTGACATTGATAACAAGTGACGCCAATGTCTTACTGCTTTGAATGAGAGTTTGCTTACATAACATCATTTATAACATAGCTCTACATTAATTTCATAAGACGGCTCGGTGAGGCTGATCCTTTTGGAATTCACCAAGCAAAAAAATCCACAAAAAGCCAAATAATAAAACCAAAACACACACCTATAATTCATCCTTTTAATGCTTGCTGAAGGAACACGTTCATGCTGCCAAATTATTTCTCAATCTCACGACTGTTCCTACTTTGATGCAAGAACTTTCCTTACTCTCTGCTTCCCTCTTCTCTGACCTCAAGCCATTACGCATTTGGTGATATGATACCTTTTTTCCGCTGTAGTTGTTACATAAGGAAATGTTCCTCTAATGCAGCGCTGACCCAACACCGCTAACCATTAAGAGGGCGGTCACATTCTTTGCTCCGATGTGATTTTGATGTCCACAGCAGACATGCAGATAATCATGTTCTTCATCATTTAAAACTATAAGAATCCTAATCTGGAAATCCCACCTCACTGCAATAAACCCAACATGTACTTTTAGTGATGCACAACTCTTGCTCAACTGAGCTCATCCTCGAGCAAAGCTGCAGATACCAAAGTTACGTCATGTTTTATGTAAGCAGAAAACATGAGTGAGAGATGGGACACTGCGATAAAGTCCAACTACAGAGGAACGAGGATGCCTTCACCCTCCAGTTTTGTATCGCCAACATCGAGCAAGCCAGGCATATCTTCATAATTACTTTTAACGAGATGACTATGGTATAAAGTTTAAAATCGACATCATGTATTATTTACCAGTGTGGAAGAGCACAATCCCAGACAAAGAAACGCTACTTAATGAGACTGTGAGAGATACCATATAGATTTAAGATGTCGCTCCAACAACCCCTTTTTTTTTTTTTTTTTTTGCTGGGTTTGCAAGAAAGCTGCAACAAATTAAATACAATTTCATCAGGAAAGATAAATTACCAGCATGTGGCTGGAACAGCCTGTGCTGTGACAGTGATGTATGGTGCTCCGCTATCATGATTTGCTATTCATAAGCGAGGTCAGACCATGGGTAATGCAACACATAGATGAATGAAATATTGGGTGTTGCTATGACCGTGAGCTGCAGTTTAATTGTGGATTATTTCAACCACCATGACACAAGACTATTATCTGAATAAACATGCTGCGGCGGTTGAATTAGTGCCTCGTGTTTGTTTAGAACAATGACATCTTCAGAATGTATCGGATGTATGAAATACATCATATAAATGTGCCGTCATTCAATGGATCTACTGATCCCATGTGGAAGTCCTGTGGTCCACTTACCTTTTTTTAATTATTTATTTTCATCACAAATTCAGCTAAGGCGGCAAAATGGAATCAAAGCTCACCATCCCAAACAAAATGGTCCAGGCCAGTTTTGTCTGGAGAAGTCATTTTGGTCTGCTCAGAGATATCGACTGGGGGATCATGCAGGAAAAAATGGGAAATATATAGGCTGGTAAATGATAATTAAAATGTTTTATCTCATTGTGGCCGCACAAAGAGCTGTTTCCTCCAGTGATAGTCAGAACAAAAGCACTCAGACTGTGACGAATGGCTTTTGGTGTGCTGGTTATTTTGGCAAAAGGAAATGATCACAATCGCAGTTGAATTTTGGTATTCCCTGAATAATTTAGTCATCAAGTGTCAATCATTTAACTGAATGTAAGCTGTCAGAAACCAAATAATTTAACCCATACGCTATTACTTTCTAAAAAGAGGTGGTTTGTTCCCATAAACCAATTTTGCGTGGGTGAAATTGGTTTGACTTATGATCAACTACTGGGGAGGGTACTTACATGGCAACTGATGTGAGTTGTTCAGAATTGTAAAATATTAGTAGACAATATCATTGAACTGATTGACTACAGGCTGAATGTTTTTAGTTGTTGACCAAGCTTGGTAACTCCAGCTGTTTTTCTATTCTTTTACAAGTAGTCATGTCTCCCGTTATTGAACATCATGGTATTTTTGCGTAACTGTCTCGACAATGTGCTTCGAACCTTGAGGGTCATCGAACCAACAAGACCCTTACTAAGGCAACAGGTTTACCACTGAAAGCATGATTTGGAACGCAGTCTTTCCTCCAACTAGAATATCTTCAAGTACCTCTTTAAGCACTTAAAATTCCTGAAATGAAACTCGCAAATCACATGCCATAACAGATGATAGATACAGAAAGTCATCTATTTTTCCATTAATTACATAATTGGACACTCATACATGGCTGAAATGTCAATGGGGCTCATTTTGCAACAATTTAGATGGCTGATTGAAATAAATGATTCTGGCTCCTTAAGGCATTGTGCTTTATTGAATTTATTTAGAAAGAATGCTAGAAAGATGAATGGCTGGTAACAAATGAAGGAAAAGACCAAACTTTGGGTTAAAAAATACACCCCAAGGCTGAAACTGTTTTAGGTTGCAACTGAATGAAATCAGTTACTCGGTGTCCTTAATTGATTGGCTTACCGTTAATCGGGCAAAGCTTTCTTGAACTAATACAGCAATGTACAGAAATGTTCAGAACACATACAAAGACAGAATTGATTTCTAACAATACGTCCACGCAAATGTTGGATCCTTTAGTTTTAGTGATGTTGATGGTTTTGAAATGTATCGACTAATTACTGGGTAAGTATTTGGAGTCAAAGCCCTGAGTTTGAGACAGAATACTCAAGGAAGTCAAGTAAGGCAATTAAGCTACTGTCGTGGGAGACAGCTGGTCTCAACTCACATTTGGCAGCAGGGCTCGATTATGTGATCTGTAATCTGCTCACTGTCTGCTTTGGCTGCAGAGGACGCAAACCTGTGGAGTGCTGAGCATATTGCATCTTATGTTTCACTAGCCGCAGACAAACAGCATCTGCTTCGAGTTCCAGGTTCCCATGAGAACATTTCTGAGCCACCGGACTTCTTTTATGCACCGCTGGTTGTCTTAATAGCTTCGTTATCTAACTGGTCACATGAGGAGTCGATGTTCATTGATATTTTAGAGGTGTGTGTTAATATTACTGCAAGTTACAATGAAAACCGATTTTGTTCTTAAAAACAAATGAATGCTTCAAAGAACTGTGGTCACTCAAGGACACGGGTTTCTTCAGATGCTTTTGTCGGTTGTCCTTGGGAGAATTGATGGCCGAGCTCATCGTTCGATAGCCTTTTATTAATCAGCTGACGGAGTTATTACTCGTTCTCATCACATTGAAAATAACAAGACTGCTGTGCCTTATTAAGTAAACTTAATTCTCATGAAACTTTCAATCGTTGAGCTCACAAAGTTTCAAATTGAAGGATGGATTATTATAGTTCACAACTTGATGTTTCTAAAAAAAAAAAAAAAAATGTTTCTAATGATGATTTTCTTGCTGCAAAATTGACATCCGTTTGTTTTCTCCTACAACCTTTCATAAAATTGTTGAGAGTGATTAAAATACTTTTGATCGAAACTGCATTATAACTTAGCTGACCATTATTCGGCACTAAGACTTTCACAAGCTGACCGTCATCATTTCGACAGTATTCAATTGTGTCCCGAGGGCCGCAAATCCATCACAGATGACAAATCCATGAAAAAAGTACAACAGCACTATTAGTTTTTGGTGCTTTGAATATTACATTACAGCATCATGATCATCCAATGATGTATTACTTTTAACATCTAACCTGAGACTGAACCTTGCCCGGAGGTCCCTGAGTTTACGCTAATTCTCTCAACCCATCATGCCAACAGACACTAGCAAACAATTTATACTCTTACTTCCCTGTCTCACTTGTATGAAACCATCGTGACCTTACATAATATCTAGAAAAAGGTGTTACACAAGCAGCGGGATAATGACTGTGATCTGCCAGGATTTTCAAACGGTTGCTTTGTGTATAACCACTGGGGTTGAACTCTTTTGCCATCCGCTGTCCCGCTATGATCTTTGAGCTCCCCTCATTGTGTGATTTCATCACAAAGTCACACAATTGCAAGGACTCATTTGTCCGAGATAATCCAACTGCAACGATCGCCCTCAAGCGTGCGCAATTGTGTCGCTTTATTCCAAACCACAGAAAGATTGACAGGCGCTATGTAATGTCCTCTGCGAAGACAAGCTTGCTTATTGTTGACATGCAGCCTTGCTTGCCTCTGGCTCATTGTCCACTTTCACACGTCTGTACTTCATCCAAAGGCCTGTCTCTCAAAGATAAATATACAACTCAAAACCCATTATGGATCAGCAATGGTCTGTTATCTAACATCCTCAGATAAACATGGAATAAAATCGCCCCCAACTATCTATCTAACACATGAGACAGCACGTACCCACCTTTAAAAAAAAGAAAAGAAGAACTGGCTGCACAGCATCATTCAAATAGCAAAGAGAACATTATTTGCTGTGGGATCAAATGGTGTGACTTGAGAGCAGTGCTGCACAATAAACAAGGAACAGGCAGCATCTATCAGGGCAGTTTTATGAATATAGATAAAGTATCCCCAATCCCATAATATTGTCATCTTACATGTGACCCACTACAGGAAGCTAATAAGATTTTTGTTTTCAGAGATGGGCAATAAAAAGGGTGAACAGACCACCAAATGTCTGCAGAGATCAATGCTTATCATCCACCAACATCTTCCAGAGAAGAGCCAAAAGACTCGACTGCAAGAGTAATCAAAAGTGTGTAAGAACATGAGTACAACTATTTAAGGTATAGCATGGTTGGAAAAGATCATAACAATACACTACCCATCAAAACATATATAATCTGCTGAAATTACTGTTACTGTAGTTATTAATGTGCAGTTAGCTAGCTAGCTATGCATACACCCCGAAATGGCAACTTCCCTGAATGCCACAATTTACAGAACAATTCAAAGCCGTTATTTAAATTCGTTCACCGGCTGAGCGGAGCCCCGTAAGCTAACGCATGGAAAACCCAGCGATGTGGGCTATATTCCGGTCACCGCAGCCTTTAAGCAGGTATATTTTTTGCAGCTCAAACACGTAGGAATGTGTAGGCATAAGAAAGATCCATCCATCCATTTTCTGAGCCGCTTCTCCTCACTAGGGTCGCGGGGCGTGCTGGAGCCAATCCCAGCAGTCATCGGGCAGGAGGCGGGGTACACCCTGAACTGGTTGCCAGCCAATCGCAGGGCACATACAAACAAACAAACAACCATTCACACTCACAGTCATGCCTACGGGCAATTTAGAGTCTCCAATGAATGCATGTTTTTGGGATGTGGGAGGAAACCGGAGTGCCCGGAGAAAGCCCACGCAGGCACGGGGAGAACATGCAAACTCCACACAGGCGGGGCCGGGGATTGAACCCGGGTCCTCAGAACTGTGAGGCTGACGCTCTAACCAGTCGGCCACCGTGCCGCCCATAAGAAAGATGATAGACAAATTAGCATCCATTTTTCAGGGGGGGGTTATAGTTTCTTGCATTTGGCGGACACGTCCACAGCATTTGAGAGAAGACCACAGTTTGATTTTTCACGATTTTGAAGCCTGATTTTATATATTTGCCGATTTGTTTAGTCATTCAAATTTGGCAGGGTTAACACTTTGTTGAGTATCCAATTTAGAAGACATTTATTTCCACTTACAGGGACGGAGAGATTTTACAAATTGAGGTCTCATACTTTCACAGCTTTATTACCTCTGCCACCTACTACACCCACTGGAAAAATGAGAAACATTTACAAGCTGCCTGTATGCGTTCCATGTTGTTTCTCTTACACACTGAATTACATTAGATGTCAAGCTGGACGGGTGGAATTTAGCACAGACATTATAGCTTGGTCATAGCGGGGGTCTGCAGTCTACAGAGTGCTCTTGTTTTAACAGGGAGAAAGGTTTACCCAAGCTCAAGGAGTTACAATAGCATCAAGGAAGTAAAAATTATACAAAGAAAAATAGGTTAACATCAGCTCGGGTAATTTGAATAGCATCAGGGAAGTCAAAGTTTTGCAGAAAAATTAAATAAAATGTCTTCAAGCATCCTGTTGAGCATTTTCGCCAAATTTGCATTCGTCCTCTGAGGTCATATCCTGGTACTGCTGGTACTCAGATACCAGATAGTTTATGTTGTTTTCGGCTTCAGTGAATTCAGGATGTGAGATTTCTGTAACAAATACTTGGAAAAGGCTATTTAAAAAAAAAAAAAAAGTGTAATTACAGAAAGTATTACAGGATGGTCAATCTGTGAAAAACAATTTAAGCAAATTATGCACGTATGATTAATAACAAAAAATCAAGACATTAAGTACACTCCCCCCCCCCCCGCCCAACACTGACGCTGAGAATCAAGGAAATCTCTATAGAATGATATTATGTAAATGATCAAATCACTCGAATGTAAATCTGATACCCAAGGCTGAAAAATGATTAAAAACCAATTATAAAAAGGCACTGACTGCTCTATGTAATTACTGTATGTTAATCAGAATCAGAAATACTTTTATATTGACTCTCCCAGGGATATTCCTTTGTTATGGTGTCTGACTCAAAGTACGGAGTCGTGTACAATACACAGGATATAACGAGGGATGCTAATTAAGTATATGTATAGACGTATAAAAATAACTGCACATGAGAATACACCCAAAGTACCTCAGATTGCTGCCATTTTAGATGTGACGAAAGTGTCAATTACATTAGACTTCAATTACAATGGTACAAAATGTCAAACACTACTCTTAAAATGTGTTTTTGCCTTGTGATTGACAGTCCGGGGGTTAGCATGCTATAATCAAGAGTTACACGCATATCATGCAAACTCCACACAGGAAAGGCCGCAACTGAGATTCAAACACAAAACCTCAGAACTATGTTGCAGACATTTCAACCACTTGATCATCGTGCTGTTTTTACACTTAATTACACTGCTATAACTGCACTATTAACTACACAGTCAATGTTAAAAATCCTAATCCATCACAGTAATCTTTTTTTTTTTAATTATTATTATTATTATTGTTGAAGCCTATGATTTTTACCACTGTAATGGACTCATTTTTACACTTACAAAGTATAATAATGTCTAACTGTTACATATTGCCAGTACAGTTCATGAAGGTTTCATGATGACAAAATTTTTGTCCTGGATTGGATTCTTTCTATTTCCATTATTTCAAGGTTACACAGATTAAAATCCATTGTGGCATACCTGTATGGAAAGCATTTATTTGCTATCCATCTTAAGGTCCATGCACTAGTTTGCCACAATTCAGTGAAGTAGTAAAACAACCGTCTTACGGGTAATGCATTTTTCGGACTACTGCGCTACACTACAGCATGACAATTGCGCATACTACCAAGACAACTACATGTTACTAGTGAGGTAAAACTACATGTGGTCATTTTGGTGCTACTAGAAGGGTCCAGCAGGCTACTAGTGTATGACACATGTCTACTAGTTGGGTAGTATTACTCGTGGAGCAAGAAGTTCACTCATGAGGTTTGATTGAGTCGTAGCAGGCCAAAAGTGACACTGGTAGTGGAAAAAACATGACTAGCAAGACACAGTTCTACTCGTCTACTAGCGTGCCCTCGTTGTTCTACTCGTGCACTGAATTGTCTTATTAACTGAGGACAAAGAGCGTACTTGGTATGTGGACCTTAAGATGCATATCAAGGATA
Source organism: Phycodurus eques (assembly GCF_024500275.1). Lineage (NCBI taxonomy): Eukaryota > Metazoa > Chordata > Actinopteri > Syngnathiformes > Syngnathidae > Phycodurus > Phycodurus eques. The sequence goes on from NC_084536.1 coordinate 16,808,315, forward strand.
GTGACTACTGTAAATGCTCGAACAGCTTTCCATAGTGGCATGCACATTTGCTTGTATGGGCTTTTAGTTTGCCAACTAATACAGCAGTAAAACTATAACATCCTACTTCCTGGCCTTTTAGTGTGCTTTCTGATCACTTTGTGACTCCTGGCTTTGAGCTCTTGAGGTGATCTTAAATAAAAAGAAGCAACAAGTATTTTGTTACATTTTTGTCATTCCTGTCCCCAAGCAGCTGGCTTTATTGGCTAATCAAACACGGGGTGCTTGTCACGTTACACTAGCTCTCACAGGTCAGAGCGTCCTTTTTAGTTTTATCACCAGCTGGTGTAGAAGGGGAGAGAGTCTTCTCTCGTTGCTCTTGCCATCAGTCACAGACTTTATGGCCCCGGCTAGTGTAGCGCTGCCTCTTTAAAGCAGTGACCTGGTAGCCCCAAATGTCTCCAGATCAACCTCATAATCTACATCGCTCAGTAGCTTCACTGGGACATTTTATAGGAAAATCCCAGTTTTGCGGGGCCCGTAATCCCATGAAATGAACTGGTCTTGCATGAGAGAACGAGCACAGGGCCGTTCAAGAGCTCAAGCGGACAGAACAAATTGTAGCTAACTGTGTGGATCCCCTAACATGTTGTTAAGCACCAACATGAACATGTATTTGAACCCAGCCAGTTGATTTATGTGGAGTATATTCCATTGAGGCGGCACGGTGAAATACTGGTTAGCACATCTGCCTCACAGTTCTGAGGACCTGGGTTCAAATCCGGCCTCGCTTGTGTGGAGTTTGCATATTCTCTCCGTGCCTGCATGGGTTTTCTCCGGGTACACCGGCTTCCTCCCACATCCCAAAAACATGCATGGGAGATTAACTGAAGACTCTAAATTGCCAATAGGTGTGAAAGTGAGTGCAAATGGCTGTTTGTTTATATGTGCCCTGCGATTGGCTGGCAACCAGTCCGTGGTGTACCCCGCCTCTTGCCCAGAGTCAGCTGGGATAGGCTCCGGCACGCCAGCGATCCCAGTGAGGATAAGCGGTATCGAAAATGAATGAATGAATATTCCAGTGAAGGGCGTCTGACGTGGAAAATGAGACTTGCTGCTGATGCTTGTGTTTATAGCTCACAGCTAATGGAAACGCAGAATTCACGCTCTTCAGAAATTAGAATATTACATAAGAAAAAAAAATTGCATTATTATTGATGTAGAAATTAGATAGGCCTTGTAAAAAGTATTTTTCTATGTTTAATGAATGACTCTATGACATGAGTTTCACTTTTTGATGAAATTCTGATTTCTTGAGATGCACATGTATGTACAAGAATGTGCCTTTAAAAAAATATGAAAACTCAGTTCTGGTTGATTTTGAGGAGGGGCCAAATACGTTTTCATGTCATTTTAATTGGATGAATGACGAATGAGTGCTTTTCTCCAATTTTTCCTAAAAACAGTGCAGCATGGGAGTATAGTGGTTAGGATGTCTGGCTCACAGCTCTGAGGGTTCTTCAGAATCAGAATCATCTTTATTTTGTCAAGTATGTCCGAAAAAACACAAAAGGGATTTGTCTCCGGTAGTTGGAGCCGCTCTAGTACGACAACAGACAGAGAACACTTTTGAGACATAAAGACATTGGGGAAAACAGTCACTGAGCAATGGAGGGTTGCTAGTTATAAGGTACAGTTGTTCTTTTTTTTTTTTTTTTTTGGACAATTGTGCAAAACAATGCAGAGTCCTCTAGCACTTAGAGCAGTTTGAATGACTAATATAGCAATAGTCCAGTGCAATGACCATTGTGCAAAGGGCGCCGAGACTTCAAGGAGTGTATGCAGTTTCAAGTGACGAGTAGCGCGATAATCTGGGACAATGTTGATTGTGCAAATGTTGCAGATACTCCACAATCAGTGTGCAAGTGGTGCAGATGCTACTCTGGCATGAGTGGCCAGCATTGGTCAACAACAGATATGCAAATAGTTCAGCGTGGCAAGACTACTACAGTGAGTGCACGAGTAATGTATCATTGGCCCGACAGAAATGTGACAACAAACTCAAGACAAAAAAAATTGGCAGCATGTTGCAATGGAATTGTAGGTTAGTTGTTTAAGAAGTCGATGGCAAGAGGGAAGAAGCTGTTGGCATGTCTGCCTAGTTCTAGTTTGCATTGATCGGTAGCGCCTACCTGACGGAAGGAGCTGGAAGAGCTGGTGACCGGGATGTGGAGGGTCCAAGAGGATTTTGCACGCTCTTGTCTTAGTTCTGGCAGTTCGAAAATCATCAGCGGCCTCCCCGTGGAGTTCATTTTCCCTCTTAGGTTTTCTCCGGGTATTCCGGCTTCCTCCCACATGCCAAAAACATGCACGTTAGCTCCATTGAAGATTCAAAATTTTGCTCACGTATTAATGTGCATCTGAATACTTGTTTATCAGTATGTGCCGTGCGATTGGCTGGTGACCAGTCCAGGGTGCACCCCGCCTCTTGCCAAAAGTCTGCTGGGATAGTAAGCAGTCCAAACAAACATGCACAAAAACCAAAAAAAAAAAAGTTTTATGTTTGAACGTCTATTTATGAAAAGACCGTGTCACTGTTACGAAGGATGAACGGCTCAATAAAAGCCAGCGTACAATATGATGGACAGTGTAATGAAGGAGCTAATGAGGGAGATCAAGACGGCCGCAGAGACAATAAATCAGCACAAATGTGCTTACAAAGATACAAGCGCAATCAGTGGTCAGTGCACAGGGGGAGCGGGATGGGGGGGGGGGGGGGGGGTAGCACTGAGAGGGGGTAGATGTGCCATTGGTTGACATTGTAATGCAGTCAATGTCAGTGAGCGCGCAAGAGATGTTTTACAGCTTCTGAAAGAGCATCGTAACATTTTATATGCAGAATATGAAACCAAGGAAGAAGTTACAGGATGTGAGATGTTTTAATTAAAAAGCTTAATAGGAATATGGTCATCATTGCAAGTCGTAGCTCATGGGAGAAAACTACCCTGAGGTCTTCTCACTCTTGTTTAACAATCGAGTATAGTGAGAGAGCACATGTCAAAGTTCACTCTTCACAGTTTTCTGTCATAATATTCCTCATCCATTCATTTTCTAAAGCGCTGATCCCCATTAGGGTTCTGGGTGAGCTGGAGCCTATCCCAGCTGACTTTGGGCAAGAGGCAGTATACACCCTGGACTGGTTGCCAGCCAATCACAGGGCACATATTCTGTACAACCATTTAGCCTATCATGAACAATTTAGTCTTCGATGAACCTAACATGCTTGTTTTTAGAATGTGTGAGGAAGGCCGAGTACCCTGAGAAAACGCAGGCACATGCAAATTCCACATAGGAAGGCCAAAGCTGAAATTCAAACCTCAGAACTGTAAGGCAGAAGTGTTAGCGTGGTTTGTGCGAGTTCCCTCATCCACATTGTTGAAAATATTGTATATTGCATGTCTTTGGCTGCAGCATAGTGTTACTAGTGGTTAGTACTTCTGCATCAGAGCCAAGAGGTTCTGGTTTCGAATCTCAGGTCCAGCCTTCCCGTGTGGAGTTTGTTTTAGGTTATTTAAAGACTCCAGAGACATGAAACTGAAACTGTGGAAAAGTATGAGCGAAGAATTAAAGCAATGTCCAAACATCAGTTTAAAAGACTGTATAAAAATAAACTGCATACAGTGTATGGGGGGGGGGGGGGGAATTGCTGTACAGTATGTATATGTACATTTGTGTACACAGAAAAAAATGTGTATATGGGGGGGGGGATGTATAAATGTACGTATAAATATGTCTACTTCTGCCCTATGATTGGCTGGTGTCTCTCGCCCAAAATCATGACCCTAATTAGGGCAACAGCTATAATAAATAAATGTAAAAAGAAATTTAATAAAAAAGATGGACAGATGTCTGACTGAAAAATCCTCACAAATAATTGTTTCTGTATTGATTTTGCAAAGCTTCTCTGTTCTGATCAATGTTCTCAAAGCGAACACAGGCTTCACTTTAGGGATAAAACAACGTGTCAAGCATAGCGTGGCATCATCAGAATGGAGCGTGGAGTAAAATATTGACAAGAGCGTAGGGAAAATGCATGCAGGAAGATGATGTGCAGACACAGCACTCGAGCAACTCGACTGGACCAGCCTGGCATGAATACTAATGCAAGCCGCTAATGGAGGAGACCTCCTGGAGCCTCGCTGAAAGGCCAAAGCTCTGGGGAGGGATTGGCGGAGTACAGCGTGTGCACATGCCCACTGGGGCTTCGCCCCCTCCACAACACCACCGCTGTTGGTGCCCGTGCCTGGGGTCCCACATATAGGGTTGCAAAATTCGGTCAATGTTTAAAATGGTGGCAACTGTGCGAATAAACCAGGAATTTACAAAACCAAATTTTGGCCCTCAATACAAAACATAAATATATATATTATTTTAGAATAATCCTGAATGTTGCAATTACAGTAGTACCTTGATTTAAGAGTACCCCAAGTTTTTTTTAGTTAAGAACTTTCGATATATATATTTTTTTTTTTCCTTGTACTGTGAGCCAAAATTTGAGGTACAAAAAAGATTCGGTTATGCTGCCGCTAAAGTGAAGTGAAAAAAAGAAAATGGAGCAATTAAAGTACAATTGTGCTCAAAACACTCATCGTAAATATTTTTTCATGAATGAAATGCCATTAATCTGTTATAACCCTCTAAAAAAAACGCCCAAATATTTGTTACATATTTTCTTTAGTAAGACAAGTCACACTGTATTGTGTTGTACTTTATGAAAACATACCTTAATAACATAATGACTAGAATGTACAGAATCAAACATTTTGTGCATCATGATAGTTCATTGGGCATTGTGCTATTCCTTCTGGGTGTGCGGGCCTTGGCTACCAGGGGCACCATAATACATAATAAATACACAAATATACACAATACACAAAAAAAGACACAGTAGCTCAGTAAGCTGCAGGAATATTAGTCATTTTTCAGTGAGGATAAAGAATATATGCCTGTGAGTATTGTTGTCTGTCAACATGTCTTCCTGCACCATTTGTCTTCAAATATCTTTTGTGTAAAGGGTTGTAACTTCTGCATAATTGATGCTAATTTTGTTAGCCCATGTATGGCGTTTGTCATTGTGTGTTAGCATTAAGATAGCAGATGTGAAGTTTGCTGCTACCATCTAGCGCTCGTGACTAAAATTTTGCTAGCGACTCAAGACAAAAAAAAAAAAAAGATCAAGCAACAACCCACAACTAAAAAAAAAACTCCCATTCCTTCGTCGGGGTACCAAGGTACTGTAATGCTCTGACGTTTGCAATGATGGCTGCTCATGACATAATAAAATGTATATATTCATGGTTGAAAAGTCCTCAATTCCCAGTTATTTCTATAAAAAGTTTTGAAATTTGTGATTATTTCCAAAGTTCCCCATATTCAACTTTCCAGACATTGTCTACCCCTTTGCAACCAGAGCCCTATCCAGAAATAAAAGAGTTAAAGTAGATGGCTGGTCTCTCCTGGTAATATGTTGTTATCATCCTTCATCTACGCTTCACGAATGAATAAATGAACCGCCACATTATGTGTGAATGAAATCTTCTCATGCACAACATTTGCATCATAATAGAGGCCATCTTGAGTGGCTGCTGCAGGCAGCTTGTTCCTGTTTGGTTTGGGACACAAGCAGAATATTTACATAATCTGAATTAAATGTAAATCAAGTTGTTTCATCTCTGTCTCCCCGGATTTAAGGGGTTAAAGCCCTTTCTTATATATATATATATTTGTAAAAAAAAAAAAAAAAAAAGAAAAAATCTGCACTCAGCAGCTCTTCATTGTTAGCCACGGCATCTTTTATTCAGCAGCCTCTGCGTTTTTCAAATCTACTCCTGATGCCCCATGCAGAAAGAAACGGTGTCGCTCCTTTTGTATTTATGATACAATCCGCCTGTCAATGAGGCTGTTTGGCCTTAATCCTCACTTAATTAAAAGTGCTGCTCCACACATTCATACTGCTAAGGGTCAAATGTTTGCCACATTATGGAATCAATATGCCTGTCAGTACATCCTCTGGCTGGTTTTACATAGAAATATCATTCTTTATCACAAATATGTGTGTAGATCAGGCATGTGCACACAGCCACTAAGTGGTGCTCAAGCACCTGTCCTTTTGCCCTGGATGAAAAAGGTGCCCTATTTTGCTGCACTCCATATTTTTCTTCATTTATCAATATTTAAAAAACAACAAAACAAAGTCTGTTTCATTAATCAATTGTGACAGGTTTTGCCTTTTGATTACCGCTAAAAAATAAGGAGAAGAAGAACAAAAAGAAGAGCTTAGATGTATATAGCACCTTCCGAGGAAGCCGAGTGCTCTTTACATTAGGTAGACAAGAACACAGAACACTCGACATCAATCAGTCAGATGAGCACAACCTGCGCATTCATACTGCAATCGGATAAGATACATATCCAATTTATAGCCACATACGAAAGAGAAAAATCGGAATTGTACTGTTCACATTGACAATCAGATACGTCACATTGGGCAAAAAAATCTGCACTGACCTGCAGTGGGAACGTAGCCTTAGTTGTATATCTGTAAATTGATTATTTTACAATCAAACGCCCTTTCTCCGTCTTGCTTTTGTTTTGTAGATTGGGGTGTCACAAAAGCAACAAATATTACATCGTAGTCACTGTTCTGCTTGACGTTTCTTTTCACAGAGAGCTCTTTCTCCACTTGTCACAAACCGGTGTTTCTGGTGAAACTAACCCATGTTCCATTGCTGATTACTAAAGACCAGAAAAAGTTAGAAACAAACTTTTCTGGTAGAGACTCTTACTTTTAGTGGGTTCATTGCTTCTATTGTCACAGAAGACAATGTGGTTGTTGAAAGATCAGTCAAAATGCTCTAAAACACCTTGCAATATGGGGAACTCTGCTTTGAAAATGCCTACCAGTGAATGATAACCTCAAAAATATTTGTTATGTCAATGGGTCACAAGCTTGATGCCGTTGTTGCAAACAAAGGGTTTGCAACCGAATATTAAGTCGTATCCATTTTAATAATTTGTTTTCATCTGTTCCAATACTTCTGCTCAGCTGAAAATGTGGGTTTCGCTTCAAATAGATTACGCATGAGCTGTAAATATCTGTAATTAAAAGCTGAACAGCTTGTCTCCATCTTTTGATGTCAAAGCCAGATGTTTTCGGTCTATAGGAAAAATAAAGGAATTGGCCTCACTGTTACACGGCGATGCTTTGCGCTAGTCATCCCTTAAAGATGCATGTTGCTGCACAGTGGCACCATTGGCTTGTGGCTTGTATATAAAAAGAACCCGACCTGCCGAAGCCAACATGTTATTTGTGAACGCCATGACCTACATAGTTATGTTTACAACTCTCCCCTGTGTGATCAGCAGCTAATCAAGCATGGCCTACTTATGCACTGTCAAGAAGCGCCATGTTGCTAGGGAGACTTCAGTCAAATTTGGAAATTAATATCATAACACATTACCTAATTTTATGATGTTAATTGCATGCAAAACGTGCATTAATGTAACAATGGTTGTAGTTTGCAGTGGTAAAGAATGGCGCTTTGTCACTGAGAACTATTTTAAATATTTAGTCTATTTAAAGTATGGGGGCGGGGGAGCCGCATTTGATAGCCCATGTGACTCTAATGAAGTGGTCAATAAGTGTATTTACACGTCATTCCACTCAAGGTTTTCCTGCTGTGAAAAGACATTGACTGCTGTAAACATATTGAACCCCCTTCCTTCAATGCTCCATACCATGTTGCCAGGAACAGCGCGCTGACAAGGATACCACTCCAATATGCTTGGATGCAGCGCCACCGGTTGGACATTTCAAGATAGTACTTAAAAATAAATTTTAAAAAATAAGAATTAAAAAAAAAAAAAAATTCATAAAGACAATCACGTGTTGACTTGTTTCAATCGTCAAATCAAGCATAAAAAAAATAAGCTTTCCTAGACTTGGACATTTAATACACGCAACCATCATGGCGTTAAAAACGAATGGAGCCAAATAAGATAGAGGTGCATCTCAAGAAATTTCAATATCCTGGAAAACCTAATTCAGTTCAGTACAGCAGTTCAACTCAATGAGTGAAACATGTCTCGACTCACTAAACACAGTGAAATATTTCATGATTCTGGAAAAAAAAAAAAAAAAAAAAAAAAAACCCCATTATTGCTTACAGTTGACAAAAACCTATAATTCATCATCGCAAGAAATTAGAACATTACATATGAAACAATCAGTTATTTTTAATCTTAAATTTAGGAACTGGCCTTCTGAAAGGTAGTTTCCTACAGTTGAAATCATATATTTACATACACTATATAAAAAGGCATACACAGATAAATTTCACTTCTTGAAATGAACTACCGTACTGACATTTTATTATCAAGATGCACCTCGATGTCAACATGGAGCAAAAACTTGCACGAATGTTCTGCTTCCGATATCTTGTGAAATATTTGCTTTAAAAAATGACGTCACTTTTGAGGGCAAATGGACGTCCGTCAGGGAGGATGGCACTAACAAGGTGAACCTACAGTATAGTGCTTTCTTAGTATGCAAATCAGTGTTCACTCTGATATAATGTTCCAAAGGTCATTGTGATGATGATTGGCAGGTAAAATTCTGTATAGTGGATCTAGAAGGTGAACACCTGTTAAAACAGCAAAAAAAAAAAAACTCCACTAAAAGGTACATCTTTTTTAACTTAAGAGGCTCTCATTCCAATATACGTTTCATTTTTTTAGTCTTAATCATCATGGACAAGTTTTGGTCTAATGATCGACTTTACGGTACCACTAGGTGGCAGTACACACCACAAGAAAATAATTCATGACTTGAAAGTGTCTTAAACAGCCACCCATCCATCCATTTTCTGTGTTATGCTCATATCTAGTGATGATCAAAATATTGAATTCAAAAAACGACTGTGACAATACTACTTCTGAACAATTAAAAAGCAGCGGAGATGGGAAGCTAAATATTCAAAGGTTTATTACAATGAGTAATCAATTGGAATTTCATTGAGAACGTTCACAAGTCACGAGTACACATGGAACACAATATCACACCCTGGTTTAGCAGATCAACTAAACAAAGCTCCTTGTTGACTGATATTTATCCGACTGAAACATTGGCGAATTCTCGCAGAGAATCATTATGTCATGCAGAGCACAAAATGTAAAAAATAAATACAATAATAATAACCAAATAATCATCTCGGATGACTACACAGTAGTAAGCCAGTAGAGTATTAATATTAACATCACGGTGGGACTTATTTTATTTCTGCTTATCTGAATGAAAATCCCTAAAAGCAATTTTAACGACGTTCAAAACAGCTCAGCAAGAACTCCTATTAAGACGTTCAATACTTATAACATACAAATGTATCAGTGATGTTGCTCACATGATTTTGTTAAAAATGAGCAACCTGAAAAGCATCAAGTTTGCCGCATGAAGCTATTTACACATATTTAAAGAGCAAAAGCAAGCCCCCCCCCCCCCCCACAGTGCCAGCTAAACATTGATACAAAAACATGAATGCTATTGAACGAAAAGGCCGCCACCATGACAACGCAATGTCCTGCAGGCCTACAATCACCGATTCAGTAACAATCAGCAACGCACGCTTTTAACCGGTGCATCCACCTTCTTACGTTGTTTTTTCTTTCTTCCATTTGAGCAGGCAGAGGCTACGTGTGAACAGTCAAACTGCACGATGCGACTACAGCGGATCCCACCATCGCAGACAAAGAATTAAAAAGGAGTCCAATGGGAACATCGGATTCAGCCACTGACAATTAATTGTGTCATGTGACAAAAGCTGCCACTGCTTGGAAAAAAAGAAAAAAAAAGAAAAAAAAAAGCTAAACCCGTAGTTTCTCTAAATGTGCAAAATACAGGAAGCAAATCACGTAAATAATAAAAATATGGGTGACTACTTCAATAGTGCTGCTTTATGTCAATAAAACAAATACAATAAATTAATGTGCCAACACACTTTGGTATTCCAACCTACTGAGAAGGGATGGGCATTGGACTCCATTTTCTACAATGTAGGAAATTAACCAAATTACATTACTCTGAATGTTCTGAACTCCCTTTTCCATGCCAGTGTCAGACTGAACAAAATGGCGGAGTTGTGCCATTGCATGGGAGTAGCTCAGGTAGGCAATGTGCGGACCGCTTTGCCCTTTAATCCGGCCCACTGAACATTTAAGAATCCTGCAATACTTGTTTCATTCATTTTCCCGCTTTTTTTTGCACTAAAAATTGGTTCATCAAATGTATGGCTCTCTTTATTATGTATTCATAAAATTGATTGCAAATAACACAAACAGTATTAATATTTAATTATCATTTTTTTCTTTTGCCCCAGCTACAAATGGTCTGGCCCGACTATTTCTTTTTTGTCTCATAGCTGCAGTCACGTACAGCGAACCCCAGCATATTCGCGCTACGGCATTTGCTTTTTTTTAAAAACCATTATTTACTTAAAAAAATCATTTATTTGCTGTTCTTATGGCATCTTGCTGCCAAGGAACATTTGAGTGAGTTGAGGAGCTTCATTCCGACAAAAGTAGTGCTTTGCTCCCATTTTGTGGCATCTACAGGCAGTTATAAAAAATTTCCGGGGTTTGTCAATTTTCGCCATTCACGGCAGAGTTTGGTCGTATCCCCCTCGAATAACGACGGTTCACCATACTGTATTTCTTTAGTGCACCAACAATCACCTGTGCCTCTGCTGGAAGGGTACTCCAACTTACCCGAGTTAACACGATTAATCAATGATCAGTTGCACACAATTGACACAATTCCTAATAAATTATTGGAGTATGCCCATCCCTACTTCTCAATGAACTGTTAAATGAAAAAAAAAACCTCATTAAGATGAATAAATACATTATAACAGCATTACGTTACACCTAAAGTGCCTTCTCCTTGAGTCTCATAACATCACTATTGCCGAAAGAAGATAAAATGGACCCAACAGGATGACAATCCCTTTACTGTGTGGTTTTGCATGTTTGTGTGTGTTTGTGAGTGAATGAGTGACACACACAGAGAGAGAGAGAGAGAGAGAGAGAGAGAGAGAGAGAGAGAGAGAGAGAGAGAGAGAGAGAGAGAGAGAGAGAGAGAGAGAGAGAGAGAGAGAGCGAGAGAGCGAGAGAGCGAGAGAGCGAGAGAGAGAGAGAGAGAGACTGAGGCATTGAACAGTGCTCCCGTGACCAAATCCAGCTCAGGACGGGATGATCAGCTCCCTGAAGGCAGAGACCGGGTGGCGCCGCTCAGTGGCTGGCTCTCATCTGTGCTCTGGTTGGACGTGGCAGGCGCTGAGGATGAGCTGACCCCATTGGAGGTGCTGATGGAGCTGTGCTGGATGGCCTCGCTCTGGGGGCTGCTGGGGACCGACATCTCCTCGGAGCTCTCGTCTTTGTCGGTGACTGCAGTGAGGGGGGAGAAGTGTCTTGGAGGAGCTTCAAAAAGCGCAGGACCAGGACGTTAAAGTGCTATTTGAAGGCGCCGAGTGTTAAAAGTATTTTCGTTAATCCCTGTTATGATGGGTCTCCACACCCGTTCCTTTAATCAAAGCTCCCAATTTCAATTTAATGTACATCATGAGCCCCCGCCCCGGACCTCCATCCCATTTGTTTTTGGTTACCTTGCCAATGACTGCAGCGACAGATGATTACAGCACCTGATTTTAATGATGCTCACACTTGAGCGTATGCAAGACTTGGAGTCAAAATGCCACCAGCTGCTAGGCACTTGCCTTGAATTAATTGGATCCTGATGGGGAGGGGGGAGAAAGAAGCCTCTGCTCTCCATTTTGTGCCGGAATAACGCGGGCTACACACAGAACTATTTTGAACATCTTAACCAATTTTTAAAGAAAGACGCCATAGATTGTGTGTGTGTGTGTGTGTGTGTGTGAGGGGGGGGGGGGGGGGGGCATTTGTCTGCTAACAGCGCTTTTACTGTGTGATGTACTCAAGAGGATTAACACAGCACACTGCACATAACCATATCTTGTCATAATACCAAAACTGACCTGTGAGAGTGCCACTGGGCAGCCAGGCTGCGGGAAAATACAAAGAAGAATAATGTGGTAGTAGAAATACAAGAAGCTAGGCTGATATCTTAGGCCCGGTACACAGATAAAGACAATCGAGCTGTTGTCCGAATTTGGCCCCTTCCCGACCAAGGACGTCAAATGCCAGACAATCTTATGTCTTATAAGATTATCCTATAAAATTATCCTAAGGTCTGAGGTCTGTTAAGAGTGGCTTTGTCCCAATTGTAGGATCCGAAACGGGTCATGGCCGTTAAATATTGTCGTACCAAACCTTTCCAAGCAGATTGGGGTGTAAAATTTACTCAACAAACCTCACACCAAAGGATAATCGCTCATGATAATCTTTTATCAACATCCCAGAATCAGGTTTTTGCTGACTTGGATCACAGGGGAGGCAAATTAATGAATTTAGCCCGATTGCCAGGACAGTATGTGTGTACCCGACTTAATGGAGCACAATGGAAGCTAATATTGCTCATGAAATGTAGCAGCCTGTTTTTGCACCAAGCTTGAGCGCATGCAAATGGGAAATCAAGGTGCAAATATGTTCTGACTTTAACCCATTCATTCAGTTGCTTCACCATATAGAGCGTCAGCCTCTCAATATGTGGCCATAAAGTCACCATAATCTTCTCAAAAAGACTTGTGATGTCACTCAAATAAGATTCTCTCTGCTTTCTCTATACTTTGAAAGGGCAACTTTGCAGCAAGCAGATGGCCGGCTGAATGTGCCAAACTCAAGTCAGCTAACTTGAAGGGATAGTTTTGAGTAATTTCCCCCAATTTGCCACAGCTATGCCCAGGCAGCACTGTGAAGGAGGAGGCTTGTTCGGGTCGGGAGAGCAGATGAGGCTTGTGGGTCAGACTAAAACAGCCACGGATCAGGCAGAATGAAATGATGCACTTTACTGAATCAGTCTTGTCAGGGTTTGACTGGACTCCAACTGAGATTTCAAGCCTGGAGAGCAAGCCCAGTTAGCTTCACTAAGCTGTATAATAAAAAGTGATGGGTCCTCATCTAATAATAGTTCTTATTAACAAAGCCATCAAATCTCAAACTCTTTTGAAAGCTTTATTGGATATTTGTAATTTAGGTAGGTGCTGGAACTAATGTTATAATGAAATTATATATCATATTTATGATTAATTTTGATAATTAAATATAAGGGTAACAAGGCTAAATAAATCATATCTTTTCATATTAACATACACAAAGGAGGAGGAGGAGGAAGAAAAAAGGAAAATATGAAAGTTATGTGAGAAAGTCATGTTTCAAGAATAAAAACATGTTACAAGAATAAAGTTAAAAGAATGAAGTCATATTTCTTTTAGGAAAAACTCAATGTCATGATGAAGTAGTAAGTCACGTCAACATTTGTTTGGGAAACTTATACTAGTCTCACTTAATCAATCCTCCTTTGTACTCTTAATATTACAACTTTATTCTTGTGAATTAGATTTTTTTTCCACCCTCAGAAAATTAAAATTTGTAAAATTCAACCCCCCCGGATTACAATTTATTCTCTTAAATAGAAAGAAGACAATGAAAACATTCTCATGAAATTACATCTTTAAGTTCTTAAAACATTTGTTTTCTCTCAGATTACAGCTATTTTAATAACTTAATATTTCAACTTTTATATTAATATAATTTTAGTATATGAGGCACCAATTTTCATTCATAGCAATAAATGCCTAAAAGTATAGGAAGTTTGGAACTATACAGCTTAGATTTGGTTTTAGCTATGAAGAAATCTGAGATATTGCAAAGCATATTTATGCAATTTTACACAATATTTACTAGTGTCTACAATCACTGGTTCATCCAGACCTAAGAACTTGTGTTCAGAAATAGAAAACTATTCTTCTTCTTGTTCCCTTAGATGGATTCAGCTATTGTAGCAAGGATTTGTCTTAAAGTACACCTGTCTATTAGTACGGCAACTTTTGCAAAGTTTAGAGAAAATAGGGGGGGGGGTGTCCTCATGTATCAATGGCTCTTACTGTTGATGGTTTTGGTTAGATGGTGCTCATTTTCGAAGAGTTGGTGGCGAGGGGCCTGGAACGGAGAATAATAGTGCATTACTCACGGTGATAGCCAGACTTCTTCTGCATGGCGGTTACAGGACAATCTTTATGAGCCAGGAGGAGCTGCTTCAGCTGAGCCACTTCGCTTCTCAGCAGGGTGACTTCACTCTTATTTGGGAGACAGGAGAAACACGGTGAAACTTTTAAATGGCACCAGTGTTTGGACACTGACACAATATCCTCATGTCAAGATGGGGGAAGAAAACAGTACAGTGGTACCTTGACTTACAAGTGCCCTGACTTACGAGTTACTCAAGTTATGAGCTGCTGCTTGGTTGGTTGGTTTTATTTATTTTTGTTGAGAGCAGAAATTTTACTCAAGTGAGCTTTTTTCCTAACCATGATGTCTACTCTGCCCTCCATGAACGTGCCGTGTGCAGTTTGGCAGACAGCGATCAGTTCTTCAAAAAAGATCCAAAGTGTGCTTGCTTCAAGCTCCTTATTGGGACTACCAGTTGAAGTTTACAGTAAAAAAAAAACATAAAACAGAATCATACGTTGTGTCGTTAACCAAACCACAAACTTTGTCTTATGTAAGTCGGCTAGCTTCTTCTTCTTCTTCTTCTTTTCCTTTCGGCATGTCCCTTTAGGGCTCGCCACAGCGCGTCATCCTTTTCCATGTAACTGCCCTCATGTCTTCCCTCACGACATCAATCAACCTTCTCTTTGGTCTTCCTCTAGCTCTCTTGCCTGGCAGCTCCATCCTCATCATCCTTCGACCAATATACTCACTATTTCTCCTCTGGACATGTCCAAACCATCGAAGTCTGCTCTCTCTAACTTTGTCTCCAAAAACAATCAAACCTTGGCTGTCCCTCTGATGAGCTCATTTCTAATTTTATCCAACCTGGTTACTCCGAGAGCGAACCTCAACATCTTCATTTTCGCCACCTACAGCTCTGCTTCCTGTTGTCTCTTCAGTGCCACTGTCTCTAATCCGTACATCATGGCTGGCCTCACCACTGTTTTATAAACTTTGCCCTTCATCCTAGCAGAGACTCTTCTGTCACATAACACACCTGACACCTTCCTCCACCCGTTCCATGCTGCTTTGGACCCGTTTCTTCACTTCCAGACCACACTCACCATTGCTCTGGACGGTTGACCCCAAGTATTTAAAGTCCTCCGCCCTTGCTATCTCCTCCCTGTAGCCTCACTCTTCCCCCACCACGTTTCTCATTCATGCACATATATTCTGTCTTACTTCGGCCAATCTTCATTCCTCTGCTTTCCAGTGCATGCCTCCATCTTTCTAACTGTTCCTCCACCTGCTCCCTGCTTTCACTCCAGATCACAATGTCATCTGCAAACATCATGGTCCATAGGGATTCCAGTCTAACCTCATCTGTCAGCCCATCCATCACCACTGCAAACAGGAAGGGGCTCAGGGCTGATCCCTGATGCAGTCCCACCTCCACCTTAAATTCGTCTGTCACACCTACAGCACACCTCACCACTGTTCTGCTGCCCTCATACATGTCCTGTATTATTCTAACATACTTCTCTGCCACTCCAGACTTCTGCATGCAGTACCACAGTTCCTCTTTGGGTACTCTGTCATAGGCTTTCTCTAGATCTACAAAGACATAATGTAGCTCCTTGTGACCTTCTTTGTACTTTTCCATCAACATCCTCAATGCAAATATTGCATCTGTGGTACTCTTTCTAGGCATGAAACCATACTGTTGCTCGCAAATACTCACTTCTGTTCTGAGTCTAGCCTCCATTACTCTTTCCCATAACTTCATTGTGTGGCTCATCAACTTTATTCGTCTATAGTTCCCACAGCTCTGCACATCACACTAGTTCTTAAAAATGGGCACCAGCACACTTTTCCTCCATTCCTCTGGCATCTTCTCACCCGCTAAAATTCTATTGAACAAGCTGGTCAAAAACTCCACAGCCACCTCTCCTAGATGCTTCCATACCTCCACAGGAATGTCATCAGGACCAACTGCCTTTCCATTTTTCATCCTCTTTGATGCCTTTCTAAATTCCCCCTTACTAATCATTGCCACTTCATGGTCCACCACACTTGCCTATTCTACTCTCATTTCCTTCATTCATCAACTCCTCAAAGTATTCTTTCCATCTATCGAGCACACAACTGGCACCAGTCAACATATTTCCATCTCTATCCTTAATCACCCTAACCTGCTGCACATCCTTCCCATCTCTATCCCTCTCTGTCTGGCCAGCCCGTATAGATCCTTTTCTCCTTCTTTAGTGTCCAACCTGGCATACATGTCATCATATGCCTCTTGTTTGGCCTTTGCCACCTCTACCTTTGCCCAATGTCGCATCTCAATGTATTCCTTTCGCCTCTCCTCGGTCCTCTCAGTGTCCCACTTCTTTTTAGCTAACCAATATTCAAAGTCCCCACATTCAGTTCTAGGCTCTGTGCTTTCCTCTTCTCTTTCTGCTGAATAACCCGCTTTCCAACTCTTCTTCTTCTTCGACCCACAGTATTTCGACCCAGAGTATTTCCAGAAT
Organism: Phycodurus eques; assembly: GCF_024500275.1. Classification (NCBI taxonomy): domain Eukaryota; kingdom Metazoa; phylum Chordata; class Actinopteri; order Syngnathiformes; family Syngnathidae; genus Phycodurus; species Phycodurus eques. The sequence continues at coordinate 16,825,003 of NC_084536.1, forward strand.
TTCCACCGGCGCCCTGCAGGTTGTTAACCCGGGCCACGACCGATCCGGTATGGAATTCTTTGGATGAACGCTCATATTCGTTTGTCAAAGTTTTAAGCCGGATGCCTTTCCTGACGCAACCCTCTGCATTTATCCGGGCTTGGGACCGGCCTACAGTTTGCACTGGCTTGTGCCCCCCATAGGGCTGCATTAGTCGGCTAGCTTAATGCGAAACACTGTGGATGGACTAATGAAACTCGCATCAATATTGCAGTAGCTATAAACCTTTAAACAAATCAAATTCAAACAAAAACAGTGCAGCAAAGTAAAGGGCAGAAACAGTTACAATACCTGTATATATTCTTCTGCAAAAAAAAACCTAATATCACTGTAGTTTAGTCACAATGGTCTTTGTATTTCATCATCAAATGTATGTGTATTAAATGTATGTATAATACTCCCCCTGGTGGCCAAGGCATTTACACACCAGAAGGAGCAGCACAATGTCCATTGAATTACAGCAAATCCATCGCATTTTTTTTAAAAACGTTTACATTCCATATATGTTAGTACATGTAATACTCCCCCTAGTGGCCAAGGCACACCCCCCCAAAGGACCAGCACAATGTCCATTGCATTACAGCAAAACTGTCTTTACATTCTATTTAATTATGTTATCACTGTATTTATTTTATTTTTATAACAAAGAATACTACAGAGTGATACTTTTGTTGGTGCTTTAGGAGTGGCTGGAAGGGATCAATGGCATTTCCATTAACTTCAATGGGGAAAGTTCATTTGAGATAAGAGTATTTTGAGTTATGAGCATACTCACAAATGAATTAAATTCATGAGGTACCGCTGTAATTCCATTATTGTTAAAGTTTATTATGATAGTTGTTGTCTTCAATCATTAAATGTACAACAAGCTAATAATTCAATAATCCAAGTTTGCAATTTCTAGGTCCAACACACATTTCCACACGCGCAGTAGAACCCTGCGTGTGCACTATAAGGTGAGCTGTGTGACTGTCGGCACAACTTCGTAGATGCTACAGAGATTTACATCCGTGCATCGTTAAGAGTTCCCAGCGGAGGTTCAGCCAAGGATCTCTGCATGTTGTTTTTATTAAAAAAAAAAAAAAAAGAGGCACATTAGGCTGAAGGTGACTTTAACTGGATTTAGAGCGACCGGGGCACGTGGAACAACCGGTGGCAGATTTAAGCTCCTTCTTTTCGCCTTTAAGAGGCGGAAAGTGGCTCAATCTATTAGTGTAAAAGGAACCAATATATTTGCTTCCATCGGTTTAGCTGAGCTGGGGTTGGCAGGATCAATGTATTGTAAGACAGATTTAAACACAGCTGGAGGAACCACATATATTGCATTTTCACCGCTTCGCTAGCCTGATTCATAGTATACACTCACTCAAATTAGCCAGAGGTGGGTAGTAACGCGGTACATTTACTCCGTTACATTCACTCACGTAACATTTTCAATAAACTGTACTTGTCAGGGTACTTTAAATGCACTGTACTTTTTACTTTTATTTGAGTATTTACCATAATGTCTCGTGTATAATACGCACCCCCAAAGTTGACCTAAAAATTCTGGAAAAACCTTCTACGTATAATGCATTTTTACAATGCATGATTTTGCTTCTACCCATATGATCAAAACATTAAGTATTATCTGTATTTTGTTAGTGTTTTTTCAAATAATTATTCTGAAGTTTACCACTTTATTTGAACACGTAATACTTTTTTAAATTTACTTGCTCTTATTTTGAAATTCACAGCCCTACTTTTATTTAGTAAATTAGAAAACAGTTGTCCTCATATATGTGATTACCCAGGCAGAATTTGTAAGATGGGTAGAAAAATTTAAGAAAACATGAAGGACCAGGTGAAACACATTTCATTTTATTTTAATGGGATTCAAATTATAAGGTCAAGCATTTCAGAAAATAATTATCATTAAACAAAACATAACCAAAAAGAAATTAATGTTGTTGTTCAGTCATATTTAAAAAAAACAAACTTTCACAAATTCTGCCAGGGTATGTGAACTTATGAGGACAACTGTACCTAGTTGCAGTCATACGTACCCCTCTCATATTGGAATGAAAGTGTAGGCTACACCTTTTTTATAACCACTACCACAATATAGTTTGACGCCAATTCACCAATCAGATGACACAAGGCAGTCACATGACCACGCACGTGGCCATCGCGAGCCAATACAAATCACTCATTTTGAGAAAAAAAAACAGCCGCGCGAGTGTGTTTACAGAACAAAAAACAAAAGCTTTGTCATGCAGCTCTTAAATTGTGACTGCCCAAACTTGGATATTTCAGCCCACTTCTAACTTGAGAAAAAGTTGCAGATGTTTTTGCTGTTGTTTTGGCAGTGGATGTGGCAAAATTAGCAAACGCACACACACACACAATCATGAAGTCATTTCAGCAAATAAAGCAAATAATGTTTCTGGAGGACACAATGCATGTGTTGTTGGTTTCTGGGCACTTAAAGATTGAAATGGTGGCAGCTGTGTGTGGACTCCCATATATTATTTTTTTTATTTGATGTTCATTGCTTTGATTTAAAAAAAAAAAAAAAAAAAAGTTACTCACAAATTAGTATTTACTTGAGTAGTTTTTGTCATTAAGTACTTTCTTACTTCTTAAGTAAATATTTGGATTGGATTACTTGAGTCATATTATTCTGAAGTAACTGTACTCTTACTTTAGTACAGTATTTGGCTACTCTACCCACCTCTGAAATTAGCTAACAACCCCACCTTGTGTTGGTAATCGTAGACGTGCTGTTGTGGTATGTCATGATAGTTAGTTCTGCTTTTCAGTAGACACAATGCCCTTTATCTTCTTTAAGAGTGACATGATTCCAAACTTTGGACATTCTCTGTCCTTCACCGCACTCTTTCTTCCTGGCTCACCACCATTGTGCCACTTTATTTCTACACGGAGTGGTCCGTGAGTCTGTAGTAAAAAAATTTCGTGTGGACAAATGATCACTGCAAAGCTTCAAGTCGGATATTTTGCTTTAACATTTTTTGTGATCGAGTTATCCAATTAATAGGTCCATGCCCTAGTAAACACCTCCAAAAAGGTTTCCAACAATAAAGGGAACTGATGGAGAAGACAGCAATGTTGATGTCAGCCAAGTGTTTTAAACCTACTCCTGTTTGGTTACTTACAGAGGGAAAGAGCATTTTTCACCAAATGACATAACCTTTACGAGCTTCTACTTTAATGCAAAACTGCATCACACCACAGAGACTAAAACCGCACATAAATTCGTATTCTGAGTTAAGAGAATTTGGGCAAATGGGTTTTGCATGATGCTGGGAGTCCTGAGAGCCGATGGGTCTGACACCTCGTTGAAAAGCTAGTTATGGATGATGTTAAAATAATTGTGCCCCATTAGAGGCAGTTTTGCTGATAAGCTGTGTCTATATCCAAGTGCGCTGCTGATTAATGTCTTTGTGCAAAATGTTCTTTTGTTTTCTTTCCATGTGTTATTTCCTTATTTGTACTTGGGGCATAACCCTATTCACGCATTTTAAACACCCCTCCTCTTATCGTCTTCATTTTAAACCACATTTCCACTGTTGACTTGCTATTCACCTGAATATCAACTACCTCAACCTTCTTGATGTCCTTCCCTTCCTCCAGCCTCTACATAAAAAACAAGATTGTGCAACATAAACATAACCTCTTATTTAATTGTCTGGAACACTAATGTGCTGTACACCTGACTCAAACATATCAACAGATACATGAACTGCTTCGAACTTGTCAGCATCGCATTCTTAATTGCTTCCAGCAAAATTAAGGTTCAAGCAGACATCTTTCCCTCTGAGAGTTTTGAGGCCATTCGGTAAACTGCTGAGACAGAAGCGAGGACACGCTTGCGTGCAGCTGACATCTGGAGGAAACATCTTTATTGACAGCCACGTATCGATGTAAAGGCTTCATGCATAAATGCACCGCTTCTGTCACACGGAATCTCTTCTTAACGGGCTTTAATGACTTCATCACGACAGAAGGGACAGTCTGCGCATGTTGACAGTAAAGTGCATACACACGATTATCAGTTGCTGAATACCTGAAGGTGTCCATTCGTGGAGTTGAGGTCGTCAGCCTTTTTCTCCAAGGACTGCACCCATACTTTTCTCTTCTGTCTGCAACGCGAGGCTGCCGCCCTGTTACGCTCCAGGAACTTGCGCCGCTTCTCATCTGGGTCTTCACTTGTGGTTCTGCGTCGCCGACCCCCTGTGCTTGGAGGGTTTGGAGCAGGGGGTACCGGGGAAGCCTGCAAGAAATTCATAAAAAACGTGGACCACTACTGTCTTTCTAATTGAGACCCATGTAAAGACACAATCAGTCCATCCATCCATTTTCATTACGACTTATCCTGTTCGGGGTCGTGTGTAGTTGGAGCCTATCCTAGCTAACTTTGGACCAGTAAATCACAGGGCACATAAAGAGACAGTGGGAACTGAACCCACTCTGCCTGCACCAATGTCAGATGAGTAAAACACTACATCATCAGTGACCTATGACACATTCAGTCATTTCAGAAAGAAAAAAGTTTATGTTTAGCATACATTAGTTAAAGTACACCTGCATCGCCGTATGAGATTCAATATAAGAGCTGTATTTTAGTCGGAATAACAATAAATATATTTTCTTGAACCGCTGGTAAATAAACGTAGTGTAATTTTCAAACTTTCGGGCTGCCTGTCAAAGCTGCCTTTTTCATGTTTGGCTGTGGGAAATGTACCAAATAGCAGATTTTACGTATTCTGAGGTCGTAACAAAGTTTTAACAAATGCAGGGCGATGACTGTGTTTAAGGTCTATTTGTGTTGAAAGCAATTGTTGCCTGTATATGCTATCCTTGAGTCAAATTCTTCAGAACTTTAATTTTGTCTATTATACGCGTAGCTATATCTAGCAGTGTCTCCAGATGACTACAGTTCAATTGAGGTGTTGTGTCACTGTCTGAAACAGATAAATATCTGGATGAGCCAAAATTTTCTTCAATTAAACCACAACAAAACTGAGATAATTGTTTTTGGCAATAAAGAAAAGAGGATTGCTGTTAGTAAATACCTGGAGTCACTCTCTTTAAAAACCAAAGACCAAGTCCGAAACCTTGGTGTTCTGATAGATTCCGACCTGACTTTCAACATTCATATCAAATCAATTACGAAAACTGCCTTCTACCACCTGAAGAACATATCCAGAGTGAAGACTTGCATGTGTCAAGCAGACTAGGAGAAGCTCATCCATGCTTTTATCTCAAGTAGACTTGACTATTGTAATGATCTTCTGACTGGACTCCCTAAAAAGAGCATTAAACAGCTGCAGCTCGGGTTCTGACCAGAAGAAAGAGGTCAGCGCATATTACTTCGGGTTTAAAGTCTTTACACTGGCTTCCAGTCAGCTTTAGAATAGATTTTAAAGTTCTGCTACAGGTCTATGAATCACTAAACGGTTTAGGTCCTGAATGCATGAATGAAATGCTAATGGAATATAAACTCAGTAGAGCTCTGAGATCGACAGACTCAGGTCAAATAGTGGAGCACAGAGTCCAAAGCAAACATGGTGAAGCAGCATTTAGCTATTATGCTGCACACAAATGGAATAAGTTGCCAACAGAAGTGACATCAGCCCCAAGTGTGCATGTTTTTAAGTCAAGGTTCTTTTTTCCCATGCTTGTTAGAGCATTTCCAGTTTTAAATGATATTTCTTGCACTGCATGCCGTTTTAATTGTATTTTAATTTTTTTGTCTTTGTTTTAAATGTTTATAAGCTGTTTGAGTTACCGTGTGTATGAAATGCGCTATATAAGTAAATTTGCTTTGCTTTGCTGTCCGACGTGTTATTTACGTCATACCAGACTAGGGCTGCAACGAGTACTCAGATTTTGAGTACAAAATAATTATCGTGCAATTTTCTCTAGCTTAGGGATACGTTTATTTAACTCATTCAATGTCAGCTCTTCCAGTTTGATACTTCTGGTATATGCAGTAGCTGCCTGTCAATGGCAGGAATTAGTCAATTGTGAAGCTCAAAGGAGCGCAACAGAAGAAGGCGGAACCGAAGCGCACCTATTTGAGTCAAGGAGCGGGAAGATACCGACAACAGGCAGAAATGCTCTATTATAATTCGCAAACCGCCATTAAACACAACGAAAGAAGAAGATGGCAGCAACATCACATAAGAAAAATGCGAGAGAAAAAAAGACAAAATGCTGAAAGTGTGGGAGCATTTCAGACGGAGCAGCACGTCTCTCAAACATGTCAATATTGGAACATTTTCACCGAAAACACACAGACTACAGCAGCTGACCTAAGAAAAGGTAAAATTTATGTAGCGCTCTGAGGAGGGCTGGTTTTTCTGTTAATTATGACTACCGTCAAATTTGTGGCCAGTTTATTGCAATGTTGAGAAGTACAGCATGCCGCCACTATAACCTGACTTCATTCAGGGTGCTTGTCATATTCGTTAAGGCACAATTTTGCTCATTCTAGGCCAATAGTTAAGCACTGTGAGACATATGGGCAGTGTACTATCATCTGATCCGTAAGTGGCTACATTTTGGAGTCATGTACTGTATTTGACAAACTACAACAAATGTTCACCTAGTAACACACTTGTGCACCTTGGCCACTGACACTGAATGGACTTATTCAATCACATCAACGGGCTCATGAAAACAAGTGAAACAGTTGCACAATTGTTGTGGGGCAAGTAGTCAAAGCCCTGCATATGTGAGTACGTACAGGTGTCTCTGTGGTGGAGGTGGCTGGCTGCTGAAGGGAATGTGCAGAGGGTTCTTCACTGGCGGGTGGCACGTTAGAGGCCAGAGGGAGGGATGTGGATGGGGTTGGAGTGGGGATTGGGGCTGGTGAAGCAGGAGCAGCAGTGTGCGTTATGTCGCTGCTCTGGACTTCATTGCCATCACCGTTGGTTAGAGGAGGAAGCTGCTGGCTTCTGGCTGGTTTCTGAAAAGAAAGACTACTTCTAAAGTTCTTATCTTCATTGCACAAACACATTGTGTACAGTTCTCAGCTTTCAAATGTTTGTGAAAGGTTTAAGGCAGGCCCTTTGCAAGGTGCATAAAGGCGCAAAAGCCCCTGACCTAAACAATATCAAATACCTTTGGGATGAAAGAACAGAAATTGTGAGCTTAAGCCCTTTCTTAGCTTCTTGTTCTTCTGGATGAATGGACACAATTTCCCACTGAATGCTTGTAGAAAGTCTTCACAGAAGAGTGAAAGCTCTTATAATTACAATTACATATTTCCACGACCTTATTGGCCACATGTCCAAATACATTTGTGTTCATAGTCTGTATTGGGAATGATCAACTTAAACCAGTGCTGCAACGTTTAATCGAATAACTCGATTACAAAAAGGTCACTGCAAAATATCTGCATCTCAGCTTTGCAGGGATAATTTTACCACGCAGACTAATGTTACTGCATTCACATGAACCCCTCCATTTACAAATAAGTTGGTATGATGGTAGCGAGCAAAGGAGGAAATTGTCTGTCAGACAAAATCATCATTTCACACTAAGCAAGGAAGATGAAGTCCAATGTGTACTACAACCGCATGTCTCCGATCACACAGACGGACGGGCTTACAGGTTAGTCTGTTAACAGCCAGCCAACTCTCATTTGCTGATGCACACATCACTCACCAGACCAGACCCCGCCTTTTAAAGCTATACCCACGCAAAGTCACAGACACTACAGTAGACCATGATGATGGTGACCCAAAATGGATGAAAAATAATACCACCACCTCACATGCAAATGTCATTGTGTTTAATAATGCTAAACCATATTTTATCCGATTACTCAATTCATCGATGGAACAACATGTAGAATACTCGATGGTAAAAGTATTCAATAGCTGCACCCTTGACTTCATCCATTCATAAATCTACTTTCTGAAGCACGACAAGGGTAGAATACAACCGTCAGCATGCGCACAATTCCTAGCAAAGATAACTCAACACACTAGTGTCGAGTATCCACAAGCACAGGCATCAAGCACCAGCCAACAAGGTGAAAGAGAATGAGCCTTTCGAAACACTAACAAAGTGAGAGGCAATACATTTACATGAGAAAACAGAGGAACACATTATTCTAACAAGTACCTTTGCCAGACCAATCTATCTACCAAATGAGTTTATGGTGTAATACCCTTCCAGAAACTCTTCTGGCAGAAACAAGATATTATTCTCTTGGAATGGCCCCGAGAAAGAGGGGGAAGCCAGTCAGATTCATATTTCATCTCTGCCATGGAAAGCTCATCAGTGTAATAACCCTCTCTCTCATGGGTGTTATTCAACCATCTGCTACTATATTACTTATCTTTATTTTGCAACTAATTAACAGTATAATCTTCTAAATTCAGCAAGTTAATTATCATTATTGTGGTCTTTGCAGCATCATCAGTCCTTGTAAAGCGCCGTCTCTGCGCAGCCAACCCGACCCCCCCACCCCCTTCAGGTTGAGCAGGGGTCTGTTTCCTTGACGTGGGCTCATTAGATGTTTGCTGATGAGCTGAGTGCAGTGGGAGGCACCAGGAGAGAGACGAGGTGGGGGATGCAGGTCAGGCAGGATTCTGCTGAACAAAAAGGTTCCATGCAGGGTGAGGCCGACTTAATGTGTCTCGCTGAGCATGTGCCAGGATGCCCCCAGCTGGCTTTCGCGAGTTGCCCCCCTCCCTGGTGAAGTGGTGTACGCCATCTCCGTGTTTGTCCTCTCCACACCCCACAATTCCTAACAACATCCCCTTCGCATAGCCCCCTCCTTCTCCTTTTCCATCCCAGTCAGGATCAATCTCCGTGTCAACAAAAATGCCTCGTGTCCACAGTTTATCTGTTAATATCGAGCTGCAACGCATGCTGAGAACACTTACAGGTGCTGTGATATGTGCTTCATCACATTGACACACATCTCACTCACGACAGACTGTATGCTTATTTATGTTCTTTTTTTCATACTGGAGGAATTTCCTGTAAGATATTTGCAGTGTTTGTTTGTATTTGAGATTATCAAAATATAAATTTTTTCGTCATTAAAATATCAATATATTGATGGTAAAACCACAAAGAACAAGAGCATACAGAGAGCATAGACCATCACCATGGCTTCAAAATCAATATGGTCTGAGGATCTTCTGGATCCAAGGACACACAAAATCAAATAAAATTAAAACCAGAGGCGTTGGACACGGTAGATGCCTCAAATTGCACACTCTGGATCAGATCCAAACCTTGCATACAGTTTAATAGTATGCAGACCCCAGCCAAACTAAAAGTGAATTTGTATTTATTTATTTTTTGTCTTATGTGGGGAAATTACACAAGAAAGTTGTATTAAAAAGTAAAAATATTATCTTTATTGTAACATCAGACAATTTTGAGGACATTTTATTTTTGCGCCATTCAAAAAGATCCTGGTAATTGCTCAAGCAACTAGTGCGTTCTAATCTACTGTACTGTACATTTCAAACATTGGATATGCCTTTAGTGAGAAAATAATTTTGGACATAAAATTTGACCCCCGAGAAGTAAAATGGCATTTTTTTTTAAACTATATCTTTAACACAATGCCTCAGGTCTTTTGAAAATTTCTTGTCTCCTTTTCAGTTCCAAAATATACTCTCAACTCAAAATTTGGTCAGGTTATGAATAATTTGGGGACTAACTGTACACACAACACTATTTTTTTTTTTTTTAACTCTGTAAGAACTGACAGCAGAAGTAGGAATTTTTACAATGTTTTTATGATAATGTGCGGATAGTCAAAATGTAATATCCTTGGAAGAATATTAAAAAAATAATTTAACAGGAGCTTTCACAATATAAACAAACACCATTTATAACACTGCCTACTTCATGAAAGTAATGAGATATCTTAATCTCACTAAGAGGATACTGCTGTATATGCAATGCTATATTCGAGTAAGTAACAAATATTTGATGTAAAAACACAATGATGATAAATACCAGTTTTTCTTCTGACTGGGCAGGCTGTGGCTGTGGCGAGGGTGGACCGGGGATGCCTGGGACGTTAGGCACTATGGTGAGAGGTCTGACAAGCTGACAGCAGAGACACAGAGAGAGACCCCAGCACAAAATTAGTCTTCCCCAGGAAAAGGCGGCATCATGCTCCCCCACAAAACACACACACGCATACAGACAGACACAGACACAGAGACACACACACACACACACACACGCAGCAGAGTTCCCTCATATCTCAGCCTCATTATGTCAGATAGCCCGTTATTTTGTGGAGGCAGCGCCACATGGAGATGCCGTGTGCTCACTAATGAATCTCTGCCTGGCTGTGTGAGAGCATATGGGTAGGGAAGCTGAAGAGGGGATGAGAGAACCAAGCTGAAGGTCCAGAAGGAAGACTTCTCTCAGAACCGCTGATAAGATGTTGTTAGGTCAAGTGGTGGAGGCGGGGGTGAAGTCGTTTTTAAAATAGGGGCCTGTTCTGTTTTTTTTTTTTTTTTTTTAATAAAACGGCCTTCAAAATCATTACAGAAGTGTATTGCTACCATGTTGCCATCAGAACATGGTCTGGGACTGTCCTATTGGTCAATTTTTAGCTTTGTGTTGCAAGCTAAAACCTTAGGTATGCACAAGCTTCAGATATGCCGCAGCTTGAGTGAAGTGAAAAAGAGGAGAGCAGCAATCGCCGATGCACTTTTACCTGTTTATTGAACGGGAAAAACAGTCAAACACAAATACAAGCGGAAAACACTCAGAAGGAGCATGGAAGAGATGGTAACACTAAATTAACCGTGTGGTAAACGACCAACCAGACTGAATCCAGGCTTCTGACATCTCTCAGTAGGCCACACACCCTTTAAAGGCACACAAACACAAATGTAGTACACTGTGTGACTTTGCCTTATTTACATTTTATCAAACAATAATATTTCTTTACATTATCTTATTATATTATGTTTTTATATTTATATAATACAATACGGTGCTGTTTTTCCTTATTCAAAATGTAACATTTTTCAGGGAGCGACTGGAACACATTAATGGCATTTCAATAATTTTTTACGGGGAAAACTGATTTGATAAGTAAAATAGAGTTACAAGCTTGGTCGCGAGCATATTAAACTCATAAATCAAGATAGCGCTTTCTTCTCGCACAAGATTCATAACCCTTGCACGAGCCGCACTTATAATGGGATTGCAAAACACATTAGTGCTAATCCAAGTGCTCTGCCAGAAATCAAGAACGGTGATTTGACTTGAACAAGGACAAATGACAAAGTGTGCTGGATGAGTTCCTGTTGTGCTTCAGCCAATTCCCGCGTATTCGTCACAACCATACAAAGTCCATTACTTTCCTCGCTCGCTCCGCAGATCCAAATTGGCTGCCAAATCTGCTGTGCCAAAGTCGTAAATAGTCCTTGCTGCCCAAGAGAACAGAAGACGAGCAAGGACAAAATGTGGCATTAATCAATCACTAAGTGTTGTCTGAACATCACTTGAGGAGCACTTGTGTTCCTTTGGTATGTGGCATCTACCTCACTGACCCATCACAATTAAGAGGCAGGTCTAATGTTTTTACTTTGAAGGCGTAAAGAGTGTGCAAGCGAGGCATGTTGGGAGGTCAGGTGAAAGTATTTTGTCACCATCGGCTAGCTATTCAGAGAAACACTGTTACTTCGATAGGCAGAATAAATAATTATTTTTGACTCATGAAGAACTTGATAGATCGGTTGTAACAATAAAGTAAGTCACGTGGTCACTAAGTCTTCAAGCAGGGGAATTAACCACATGTCAGCAACCAAGTACTTCAGGTCCAACTTTAACTACATTCACACTGCAGGCTATGATACCCAATTCAGATTTTTTGTGAAATCCGATCTTTTTATGCAAGTCGTTTACATTTCAAAACCAAATGTGACTTCTAACGTGAACAGATGTCTCCGTGAAGTGACACGCATGTGCACAGAACACAACGTCACGAGGCGCAGTGCGTTTACTGAAGTAAGTATGGCCTCTCATGTTGGTCTCAGTTCTGATGCATTTGTGGCAATTTCAAAGATTTTGTTTTACCGAAGAAAACATTTTCTTATATTTATCGGTTCTAAAGCACCTTCTTATCGCCACTGACTGTTTTGTACTCCTTCGTCTGCCATTGCTTTTCGCGCCTGTGTGTTTTGTGGAACAATTGTGATCGTGATTGTCGCCTTTTGATGAAGTATAGTTCGGATGAGCCGACCTGAGAGTCGAGACTGCAGTTGCACTGGATACATGTCCGATTTATATCCCCATACGAGAGGCCTGGGTCGGATTTGGAGGAAGGAAAGGAAAAAGAAAAACAAAATCGGATGGTACTGTTCACAATGACATGAAAATAAATAAATCAATCAGATTCATGTTACATATGGGCAAATAAAAAAATCGGAATTGACCTCCAGTAAGAACATAGAATTGGTTTCTGCTTAAATAGTTACAGAAGAAATCAAACCAGAGAGTAAATAAAGTACTGGACATGTTCTTTTGTAATTCTATGTACAGTGAACCCCCATTTATAGCGGGGGATTAAGTTCTAGGCGCAACCGCAATAGGTTAAAATCTGCCATCTGGAGAGACCATATTCAAAACGTTTAGCCCTCCCACATGCATTACATACATTTAAATATATTCAAATTTACTTTTTAAACACATTTTAATGTATTTGAACACATTTAAAAAATTGCAAATATAAAATGTATAGACAATACTGCATGCAATGTAGTGTCTGTGTACATGCGTGTGCCTTTAAGGGGCAGTGCCTGGTGGGTTATCATGCGAGTGTCTGGGTATGTGCTAGGGCCGACAGCAACTTCGGCGTGACTGCTCATTGTCTTCGTTTTACTGTTCTCCAGGCTTCCAATAAGTGGCCGAACGTGCACCAACGACTGTGGTCACCTTCCCCACAGAGGAGGGCATTACAGTAAGTAAGTAAATATGTGTATGTAAAAAGCCATTAAAAAGAGGAACACTCTCTTTGAACACTAATGCTTCATAAGGAGAGAGCGACCATTTTGAACTTGTCATGCAGAAAATAGTACAGTAGAATATAAGTTTTTAAAATCAACATTGGTAATAGATAATTATTATTTTCAATTTTGGTAGGGAAATTAAGAAATTAATTATCAAGCAGAGATATGAGTATCATTTCCAGTTCTGTAACACTGAGTCATTACTTGGGAAAACCTAATCAGCGCAGCACTCACTGGGATCGTGGTGGGAATATGTACACTGGAACTAGTAATGGATGCTGGAATGGAGACTGGCATGGTCTGGCCGTTAGGCAGTTGTAAGAGCACAGGGAAGGTGCCAGACACTGGCCTACAGCAGGAAACAAAAGACATCAAAGTTAGGACAAAAAAGTGCGAGACGTTAACAATTTAAAGAAAATACACACATATAAGTGACAGTGATGGCAAGATAAAAACGTTCTGTCACATTCAAGTAACAACTGATGAGAGAATGAAGAAACACCCATCAAGCTCAAGAAATATGACTTCATGTTTCTACTGTGATATTAAATGACATCAAGTCTTGATACCGTTAAGCAACTAAAACATCACCTCTTACTTACTAGCTGACAAACAAATCACATGGACAAACAGCACACCACTAACAGCTGTTTTGTTTTTTTCCTACACAGACTGTATTTGATGTGTGTCTGATGATCACTTACGAATGTATACTAAACAAAAATACAGTGGTGCCCTGAGATATGAGTTTAATTTATCCTGTGACCATCCTTGTAACTCAAAACACTCATATCTCAAATCATCTTTCCCCATTGAAATGAATGGGAATGCCATTCATCTGTTCCAGCACCCCTCAAAAAACAAAAACAGCAAAAAACACATTTTTGTTTTTGTTTTTAATAAGGAAAAATAGCACTCTATATTGTACTTTACAAAAAAAATTGTACTTCATAAAAAAACAGAGTAATAACAGAATGTAAAGTACTAAAGTTTGTGCATCATGATTTAATGCGCTGCTTTTTCAGATGTGCCCGCCTTGTACAGGCAGTACTGTATAACGCAGTTCTGCAGACACAGATCAAGAATAGACTTCTACTACTACTAATAGTACTGTAAGGTACTCAGTAAGTTGCTGTAGTATTAGTCATATTTCATAGAGGATAAAACATTGTGCCTGTGAGTATTACTATATTATCTGTCTACTCTACATGTGTTGTTTGACCATTTGTGTTAAAATATCTGTTGATCAAAAGGGTTGTAAAACCACGACTATCGATGCTCACCGTTAGCCTGTCAACGGCATTTTCCATTATATTCTAGCATTAATCTTGCCAAGGGTGTTCTAAAGGCACAATTGGTTGTTTTAAATCACAACTTGTAATTCTTTGTTTTCTATTTACGAGCTTGACAGTAAAATGAGACTGAGATTAAACATCTTAAGCCTCCTTTTTGATTCATTCAAATTCACTATTCGCCGAACTGCTTATTTAAAGAGAGTTAAATTGCGTTTACTGAGACTATGCAGCGCATGTATCTCGAGTTTGCACTCGCATGTCGAAGCAAAAAATTCGAATTATGGCTCATATCTCGGAAAAACTCCTAAATCGGGGTCACGCTTATCTCAAGGCACCACTGTACACTCATTTGCTCCACACGAGTGTTGCTTAAATTATTTAAGTAAATGATAGCGCACTTTTCATTTTGAAAGGAACAACAACAATTACTACAGCCAAAATGAAGAGTCTGCAAACTGCACTTAAATTAAAAACAGAACAAGCACATGCCCCACTAAGACAAAACTTAAAATGAAATGAAGATTTCAAAATTGGAACTATGATTTTTTTTTTTTCCTTTTCTAAAATGGACATTCTGAGTTACTTACACTATAGGCCTACTAGTGGATGGGACCTGGGTAATAACAGAGCTAGATGTTGGCGATGGGAGCGCTTGCTGTATAACAAGATTAGCCTCTGAGGTTGCTAGGAGTACATTGGGAACTTGGAGGGATGCAGGATGGACTATAGTGGATGTTGGCAGTGAGGCTGGCTGCAAAGATAAGTCCTGGAAACATCACACAACATCTCAGCTGCATCAACAGCAGATGTGTCTTTTTTTGTCTCAATGTTTACAAGGAAAGAGATGAAGAAAAGACAAAATATTAGTTTTCTCAAAATTCTAATAATAACAATTTCCTATTTGTATCAGAACAAGGTGAACATTATCTTTAACCTCAAGTTGTGATGACAGTAAAGTGGAAACTCCAAAGTTAAACAACGTTCTGTGATTCGTTTGTTGCAGGCACAAACCATATCATCATCATAAATCCTTTATTAAATGTATAGGCTATGTTTTAAACAACATCTAAAAACTCTGAACTGTCACGCAAGTACAAAAAAAAAGCTAACAGCGGTATAATAAAATGTATGGGTGCTCAGCCTTTAATGGCTCCTGAGGGACATGTAAATAAGACAGAACACGGAGGTGTTTATTTACAGAGTGATATTGTCACCTAATGGTGTTCTATCGGTGTTGTTAGAATGAATAAGTGTCCGTTGACAGGCAGCTTGAGAACACATTCTGGTTTTTGGTTGATTCACGGAATGCATTAGTTACTTCATCTCACAATGTTCCCTCGGTCGCAGTTCATCATTTGCACTGCCGCAATATCCAAGAATTTCAATACTACTAATTAACATTCAACTTATGAACATCTAGGACATACAAACACGTTCTGTATTAGTTTACATTTTTTTTTTAATACTTCAACTATAGTTGGGCTGCAACATTATGGGCAGCACTCCGGTCTACTGGGTGACATGCAGTGCAGAGCAAAAAGAAGAGGCTGAGAAGGGCCCCTACTTAGCTCCAGTAATAGTCGTCGTTCCTAGAGTGCAGACCGAATATATGCCTGTGAGTATTGTTGTACTTTCTGTCTGTATGTGTCACTGCTAAATGCGTGTGAAAGTGAAGGTTTATAAATTCCATAATATTTATGCTTACAGTATATACTATGGTGCTTCCCATTATGTTAGCATTAAGCTAGCAGACTTTCATGATACAACATAATACAGTTTAGAAAAAACACAGTGTTTAAATAACGTTTAATTCTTTTTTGTTGTATGTGTTAGTGTTACTGTAAACTTCAGCTGGGGGTGACAAATAAACAGATTGAAGCATGTACGCTTTGACTCTTATTTGAAGAACTTTGTGACCCAGAGTGACAACAGATCCTAAGAATACTTTAAAAAGTGTGTTTTAATAGGTTTAACCATGTTTTAATAAGTTTATATGGGTTAAGTTTATATTTTGGGTTTAAAGTGCGTAAAACTATACCAAAAAAATGTGTATGGTCTCACATTATCGCAGACTTTTGCCTATGCACAATAAATGGGGGTTAACTATATATTCAAACGGGCCATTTATTGACAAGCCCCTCTGGTACTTTTTTTTGGTCTGCTACCCTGTGTGGTGTGTAATAAAAAAATATATAGCGGAGTGTAAACTAAATGCCCCCTTGAGGAATTTTAATGAGTATTTCAATTTTTTAATAATCATGAGAAATTGGGAATCGTTGTTAGTTTATTTTTCTCCACTTAGTGATATGCTTAAATATGCTGATTTGAGGTCAGAGGGAGGGGAACGTCTGTTGGTCGACCTCCGCTTCGCGTAGCCCACCTTCCGGTCGGGACGGTGGACTGCCAGGCTTCGTCACGCTTTGGGGGACCGAAGCCGGTGCGAGGAGTGCCTCTCGCCTGATGGATTGCGAAGGGATGGTCAAACAGGCGAAGTGACGATGATCAATGTGTCATGCAATTCACATTAGCTGTCACCACTACTTATTTATTTTAAATTGGGGGATTAATGTAAACCAGTTAGGTAACCCAGTTAGAACGGGCACATTTTGTAGACATTACTTCCCCATTCAATGCAGCATTACGGTAACATGGGCCAGTCAGCATTAATCAGTGTATTTCTTGTGATGTCATCACATGGGTTACGTGGCCGATGTGTGCCCTGCGATAGCCTGGTGACCAAGCGCTGCAGGAATTGGATGTATCGATGAATTTTTATTTGTATTTTGAATAATAACAAAAAACAAGCTTTTCATAGAACAGTATGTTTCATATTATATTGTAGTTATAATTTGCAGTGTATAAGTGAGTACTATCATAATGAATCCGTAAGATGTAGTGCAGTTCTACATTAATGGAATCGACAGCCACTATAATACACATACTATGCATTACCGAAAATGGATGGTTGAATAGGACAATGTTTGGGGAGTTTGACTTTGAAGGTTCCACTGTAGCCTAATGAATTATTATATGGATATTAGTAGGAGAGGATTTAAAGAGACAGATCAGAAACACATTTACCCTGTGACTTAGCTTAGCAAAAAACAAAATCAGCGTTTCACCTTGTCGTCGTTCGTCGTAGATTCCGGGTGAGGCAGAGGGCTACCTCGATGGGCCTCTAGGGCGGAGGGTTCTTCAGTTTTGTTGCGTATGACTGGGGTGGCGAGCGGTGACAAATCCAGTGGTAACTACAAACAAGTCAAGTAAATGAGCTTGTTAGGATGAACGAGTAACATAACTATAGACATCATCAGAGAAGCTTCGGGGTTTACAACCTTTTTGATGTCATCTTCAGTCCCTTTTTTGAAGTCGTGATCGAAGGGGCTCGTGAGTTCATTAAAGAGTCCGACTTCTTCGCAGTTCTTTAGAAAGCGTGTAGGTGTGGGCGTTTGGTCTGTAATGGAAGTAAAGATGTAAGAACAGACACTGGGTGAAAAAGCAAATGCATTTCTGAACTTTGTTGGGTTTTACCAGCAATAATGACACTGTCGGTCCTGGCTGGACCAAATTTGAGGGTCATCTCATGTTTGTGCTTGTGGACAGCCAAGTGGTCTTCATTTGTAAATCTCTGGGAGGACAAACAAAACAGCAGGACAACAACATGAGGTTCAGAGTCTTCGGACCATAAGATAATGCTTTCGATGAGGCATTTAGACAATCTATTCCTTGAAGTTTGTCAATTTCAACCATGCTGGTACCAGAGGGGATATTTTTTTCGTAGAGACATTTTTCTTTGTGACGGCTATTACTGTGAGCCCCCATTTATCACAGTGTATACATTCCAGAACCACCCACAATAGAGGAAAATCTGACTAGAGAGACCATATAAAAAACATTTGACACTAGTTTAAACACATTCGAACATATTAAAACATACATTTCAAACACAAAAGTATTTGAACAAAAGAAATAGCAAGCAAAATATGTATAGAAAATTTAGTACATATTGGAGCGTCTGTGTTTAAGCATGTGCCTTAAGAGGCAGGGCTTGGTGTGATGGCGTGTGAAATCCGCAAGTCTGCCTGTTGAGTGTCTGAGCTTCAGCTGTGACCAAACAGCAGCTTCTGCGCGTGTTTTTTTTTTTTTCTCCTAGCTTTCAATAAACAGCTGAAACGTGCATTGAAAATGTGGCGAGGGTATTACAGAAAGTATAAACTGATAAAAATAATGTTTAAAAATACCACAATATAGCGGGGTGCGAACTATGAATAGCAATATAGCGGGGGAACACGCTATATGATATTTTGTTAAGTCAACTTAAGGAGCTGTAAATTGTACAATTCAGAATTTTCTGAAAATATTCAGGCAAATGATTCGTTCTGGGCTCACGAGTTCTTTAGCTTTATAGGAACTCATTCAAAAAGATGGGCCGCTTTCATGGATGACATCAGCATATCTCACTTCAGCTCAGTGCAACAGCATCAACGTATAACTTTGTTTTTTTATTTGTTTTGTCTTTGGCATTTTGTGACACTTTCAAATGCTCAACAAGAGCTGTTGAAAGACAAAAACAGCAAATGGGCGGGAAGTTAAAAAATAACTAAGCATTGTTAAATACATCCGACAGTTTTAATCAAAACTGAGCATTATCTTTGTGTAGGCAGCTGTATGAGACCTTGTCAAACACCGAAACCATACTTCCACGTACCACTATTTTACTCAACAAACTTGTCTCATTAAAGCGTTACCTGTCCACAGCCAGGAGCAGTGCATAGGAAAGGTTTATCATCACTCATATTAAGGTTTTCCTGTTCGGTCAGCCTGAAATGGGATAGAAAAACAAGTGGTTTAAATTGTCATGTTGTGGTTTTAACAACTCGACTATTTTTTTTTATCTGTAGCTAGAATTTAAATTGTAATAGACAAGAGTAAAGGACGCTGTGGCAAACCAAAAGGTCAGAGATGTGGACAAAGCAAGTCAGAAATGGGCGGTTACTAGTTGTTGACAGCTATGGCTCATCATAACATTACATCCTCCGTCTTACCATCATTGTTCCACAGAGCGACAAAATAAAACACACCTCACCACCTTTTGCTCCGGTTTACGTTTTGAATTTAAACAAATTATTATTATAACCATAACCATATATATTACAACCATCGTATTGCCCTGCAGATTTAACGAGCATATTTCCCAGTCGCTTCCATGTAATAGTCTTAGCCCTGCGTGAACATGCAACCGTCGCCATATTTAGATTTAAATACCGTTTTTAACAAAGGGGTTGTCTTTCATTTCAGTACAATATAACCGACATTATATGCTAAAGCCAATAACCCAGGCACAATTTCATACGATAGCATTGTAAACATTCTTCCAGTTTAAATGGACACTACTTACCTCAACCAGCCACTACCCTCCTTGGATTTTTCCAAAATCCCACGTCTGAACAGCAGTATCGCGAGAGGTGTTCAGATGCTTCCGTCTTGGGCACAGAATGACATCATACACACCGAAAACAGCTTCACGTTTCGTACATTTTTTTTATCGAGCTGTTACTTTATATTATGCATTAGCATTCTAAACAACCAGTTATACAAGCATGGGCTATTTTAAACGTGGCTAAAAAAATTTAGCCTCTTGATTTAAAAGTAGTCCCCCCGTTATTATTTTTTAAATTACCCATCTATGTAACAGTGAGTACGTGTAGTTTACTTTGTATCCTTTGGGGGGGTGAATTTAAATAGTACAACTGGTCTCCATTCAATAAAAGGCGAACATTATTTTCTGAGATCCTTTTAAACGTTTTAATTTATTCAGTTCCATTTACAAAAGCCACACTCACCTGCTGCCTAAGAGCAGAACTAATAAACTGCAGCTCAACCAATGACTTACGGAGGTGGACCCAAAAAGCTTCCATGAGAAAGCAAGACTTTTTGCAGCTAATCACAGAACAGATGACATTTAGAAAAAAGCCGCTTTTGGTTTTAAAACTATTCCAGACATTACATTGTTAAATACATGTATTTTAATCACGTAATTTCTTACATTTGTACAATACATGTTTTTGCTCATTTTGACAGTGTCTGAACGACTTGAAAATGTACATTTCTTTGACACCAACACGGAACAAATTTGGGAAGCCACAAAGTGTAGTCACATCTGTAATGAAAGTTGGACAGCAGAGTTTTACATAGCAAACAGGATCAGGAAAGCAACCATCAAACAGAACAGTCCCATGGCTTCAGACAGAGCAAATCCCAGGATGGCATAGGAAAACAGCTGCTGCTTCAGGGATGGGTTCCTGCAAAAGAGGAAAAACTATGAGGGATCTATAAAGTTAATAAAATTATATATTTTATATAGAGTTGATCAATAAAAAGCATGCATAAAACTGAGGCACACCTAGCGTAGCCAATAATCAGACTCCCGAACACAGTCCCGATTCCAGCACCGGATCCAGCTACGCCGACTGTGGCGGCTCCGGCGCCGATAAACTTGGCTGCGGTGTCGATGTCCCGGCTCACCGCGCTTGTCTGGAAGCCCCTCAATGTGACCTGAGTCAGGGGGCCATGTGGCATCACGGCAACAGTGCTCTGGAACGAAACCAGCTCAAAAAAATTAGTATAATCCTTCTATATATTGCAGGAAATGATCCAATTTCATCTAAATTTGTCCCAAAATTACTTTGCATTTACAGTGGACTTCCGTATATTCGAGGTTCAGCATTCTTAAATTCAGATTAGTAGAATTATTAGATTAAAAAAATAAATAAAAGCATCCCACATTATTCGTGGAACTGAAAATCACCCGATCCCCCCGCTTATTCGAATTCCCCCCGCCCCAGATTTCTTCCCCACAGCAATTATAAAGGGTGTGTCAATTATTCATGTAGTTGTCTCTATTATCCCGTGTACTTTAAATAATGGAACAATGCCATCGACACAGGTACAATTAAATGCTTTTCCGTTAGTTGGCAGAAGTTATTTGCATCCACTAAAGCCCCTGTATTCACAGTTCAGCATTTGTGAATTATCCCATTCACAGATATTTTGGCAAACCTACCCTCTGTTATTTGCTGAAAACCTCACGTATTCACTGTTTCTGTACTCAGGCCAACATTATGTCTAATACAAATATTGCTTTGGTGCAGTTTTGTGGCACCTTGGGGCCAAGTTAGTATGTTGAAATGAGGAGCTTTATTTAACCAGGCCATAGCCTTGTCTAATAAAAAAATAAGTGCTTTGGCACCATCTAGTGGCATCAATGGGCAATTACACCCTTTTTGGGTGAGTGTCAAATACTGATCACAAGGCTTGGTCAACTGTATATGCTGTTTTTCTTATAACATATGTGCTCGGACTCAAAAGTCAAGAAACACTGCTCTTTACGTGAAATGACGTTTTACATGTGCAGTAGTGAAAGGCAGGTATCAAGTCTACGGTCAAAACAATTGACAGTAGACTGTCAACATGCATACACCTACAGAGCTATTCTGTCATACCTTTAAGAAAAAAAACTAATATAATCATACCTGAGAATATGTATTCCTGATCAAGACCACAAGTACACATTATGGCATACATCCTTACCTCTGATTTCACATCAGGCCTGGACAGCACAGAGGCAGACAGGGGTCTGTAAAGAACCCGGGAACCAGCACGGACCTGTAACAGCATAGGTATTGAAGCCATATTTATATTACATTTATGTATCAACACAGAAACAACAGAGGGAGGATCTGGTAGGAAGTGCTTAGAATGATAATCAGTGCATCATAATCACACTGGGTAAGTCTTTAGTTGCAGCCAACATGTAGCAATTGGAAAAAAAATTCTGTAAAACTTTCCAATGACAAGCCAACAGTTCTCACTGAGCCAACTACATTATCCGCCATCGAAGTGCGCTAGAACAAATGTGAAAAGTTATTCGGTAGTAGTTTAAAATTCTATGGACACATTGGCTAAATGACCTTAGCTGGTAGCCCCCATTGCTCATGGTAGCTGCAGACTACGAGACAAATTGTGGTTTGTAATGGAACTGAAAGTGCATTGTTAAAAATAAAACAAAATGAAGTTAGCGTATGCAACCGAATGTCAAAGTCCGTGTTAGCATTAGCCATCTAGCAAGGCTGCAGATACCCTTGCCATTCAAGCTGCAGTCAAGTTCATTCATAGGCCCATTGGTTTGGCGGTGATATTCAAGACGCGGGACTTCAATTTAAAAGGTTAAAATGCAAAGAGGGCGATACACTCACCAGAGCCGGCGAGGAAACGAACTTTGCACAGGCGTACATTTTCTACTTCAGGTAGTTTTTAAGCGGTTCGGTCAAGTCTGGTTGAAGCCCGGGTCTCTCTGAAGAAGGAAGAGCGGACAGAACTAAGGTCAAACGGGTATTAAAACGCCCCACATATAAAATAAAGCTATTCATACATACAATAACATGTATTCTACAGCTATTGCACTTTGCATGCAGCAATTATACGTTTGACAAGAGGATGAGAAGCGATATCGGATGTGCTTCGAGGACCGACAGCCATTACACACTTACCGACTGCAGAGGTCGAACCACAGTGACTAAGTGCGCATGCGTAACGCGATATATGGCGAAACCCGGATGATGACAGCGGAAGGTCATTTGAATCAACTTTATTTATAAGAACAATTCACAATGTTATTCATTTCCGAAACCTCACAGTCTGTTTTGTCTACCGTAATTCGTGAATATAACCATGAGGAGAAATAATGTGTATCAATTCAAAACATAATTTATGGATTGTAAAAAGTGTTACAATTTTACACTTTGGCTAATAGTTTAATTGACAGACTGACTTTGTTGGCACTTGTCCAGTTGTTTTGTTATTGTTGTTTTTATACATTTGAATTATACAAAAATAATAGTATAATGTTGAGAACGAGAATGTGGTCTGAGACGGAGAAAACACCTCCCCACATTGACTCAGTCTTAAAGGTATATTCACCTGAAAATAAATGGATAAATAAATACATATGTATACATATTATATCGCAAAGCAAATTTATTTATATAGCGCATTTCATACACAAGGTAACTCAATGTGCTTTACGTGATTAAAAGCATTTAAAAAAAAATAAACAGCTTATAAACATTTAAAACAAAGACAAAAAAATTAAAATACAATTAAAACGGCATGCAGTGCAAGAAATATCATTTAAAACTGGAAATGCTCTAACAAGCATGGGAAAAAAGAACCTGGACTTAAAAACATGCACACTTGGGGCTGATGTCACGTCTGTTTTTTTTCCATTTGTGTGCAGCATAATAGCTAAACGATGCTTCTCCATATTTGCTTTGGACTCTGTGCTCCACTATTTGACCTGAGTCTGTCGATATCAGAGCCCTACTGGGTTTATATCCCATTAGCATTTCATTCATGTATTCAGGACTTAAACCGTTTAGTGATTTATAGACCAGTAGCAGAACTTTAAAATAAATTCTAAAGCTGACTGGAAGCCAGTGTAAAGACTTTAGAATTGGAGTAATATGCTCTGATCTCTTTGTTCTGGTCAGAACCCGAGCTGCAGCTGTTTAATGCTCTTTTTAGGGAGTCCAGTCAGAAGATCATTACAATAGTCAAGTCTACTTGAGATAAAAGCATGGATGAGCTTCTCCTGGTCTGCTTGACACATGCAAGCCTTCACTCTGGATATGTTCTTCAGATGATAAAAAGCAGGATAGTTAAACGTCTTGCTTGTCAGTGAGTCGAATTTTGTTTGACGAACATTTGCATTTTAAAAATACTTTTATATAATGAAGACAATACAGTTTTGAGAATATATATATATATATATATATATATATATATATATATACATACACACTCACACACACATAGAGGAGGAGGAGTATTACAGTACTGGCATTATTATTAATCAGAACATAACAAAAATCTGGATTAGGGTGGTTTATCATGCTAGATCACACAGTATACTTGTACATCCTTCTATTTGTGTTTTGGTCAGTAAGGGCAATGCACTTCTGCTGAGCACCAAATATCAGAATCAGAATCATCTTTATTTGTCAAGTATGTCCAAAACACACAAGGAATTTGTCTCCGGTAGTTGGAGCCGCTCTAGTACAACAGACAGTCAATTTACAGAACACTTTGGAGACATAAAGACATTGACAAAAAACAATTGTGCAAAAAGATGCAGAGTCCTCCACCACTTAGAGCAGTTCGAATGACTAATATTGCAATAGTCCGGTGCAATGACCATTGTGCAAAGGGCGCTGAGACTTCAAGGAGTGTATGCGGTTTAAAGTGACGAGTAGTGCGATCATCTGGGACAATGATGGTTGTGCAAATGTTACAGATACTCCTCAATCAGTGTGCAAATGGAGCAGATGCTACTCTGGCATGAGTGGCCAGTATATGCAAATAGTGCAGCATGGAGAGACAACTACAGTGAGTGCACGAGTAATACATAATTGGCCCCACAGAAATGTGACAACGAACTCAAATAAAAAAAATTCCAGCTTGTTGTAATTGAATTATAGGTTAGGTGTTTAAGAAGTTGATCGCAAGAGGGAAGAAGCTGTTGGAATGTCTGCTAGTTCTAGTTTGCGTTGATCGGTAGCGCCTACCTGAGGGAAGGAGCCGGAAGAGCCGGTGACCGGGGTGCAGACGGTCCGAGAGGATTTTGCACGCCCTTGTCTTAGTTCTGGCAGCGTGCAAGTCCTCAATGGTGGGTAGGGGGGTACCGACAATCCTTTCCTATTGGATCCTGTTCAAATTTATTATTTTCCTTCAAAACAAAGCATCTCGTTCGAGTCCTCTACGATGACCTGTTGTGTCGTCAATTTAGCAAGCAGCCCTGAGGGAAAGGTTTCTCGGGGCCGTATGCTTGCATCTTACTTACAGGCTGATGGTGGAGCTGCAGGCAGATTTGTAATCATGACGAATGACTTGGCAGCAGCTGCTCTGTGATGGAAAGGTAATGAGTGCGGGGAGTTGCTCTTTGCCGCATGCTGACTTTAAAGGTCCCATATTTTAGCTATTTAGACCTCCATAGAGGGACTCTCTTACATTGACTTGGTATAAAAGTGTCAATTTCATTTTAAAAAAAAAGAACACCTTGGTTTTTTCATACAAGTGTTCAGAAAAAGTCCCTCTGACAGCTACGTCTATTTGACCCAGTTTTGTATCCGCTTTGTCCATATTCGGCTAAAATGGATAGATGGATGTATGCATATTAATCATCAAAAGCTAACAATCAGCTCCCTCAATTTAGCATAGTGACATCACTGATTATTGAACACACTGTAACAGTTAAATTCTTAACAGTTGTACTTAAAAGTTACTTTTCGAGCGGAACACAGAAAGCACTTTGTACTCATTCCCAATTCCCCATGCACACACTAACTAACGTCTTGAAAACATGGCCTGCAAAAATAAGGTAATTCTAGCGAACACCCAGTAGAGGCCGCAACAGAGTCAAATGAGCAGTGCCTTTTAATGTACTGTAATGTAATGGCAATTGGACACACTCCAACGGAAAAACATTGCTTAAAGATTTACTGAGATATACAGTTCAATAATCATCCTAATGAATTCTAATGCCTAATTTTTTAATCTATCTATCTATCTATCTATCTAGCTACACCCGCCTCCTTGGGCAGGCCATAGGGAGCCATGCCCACCCGCCAAGATGCGTGAGACAGAGCTCTAAAATTCTCATTTTTAAAGTTTTTATTTTATTTTATTATACTAGCTAATTAGTTCATGTTAAGAAATATTTATATTGAGTTCTTTATCAGGGCTGTACGTACTGCGTAGGCCTTCATAACGTTATGTATGTACGTCATGTTGGCTCGCCACAGTCTCGCACAATTTTTGAAGTGAATCTGTGAGCATATTTGATGATTAATAATTATAGATATACTCAAGTGGTTGAAATTTCAACCACCTCTAGTTCTGTTAGCTGAGACTGATGTGGTTGAATTGGAATATACTGTGGCTCGTCGTTTGTTCCTGGTAAAGAAAACGGCAGCACCCCGAAGATGTAAACAATGGCTAGCATACTTAGCACATTTAAATGTGCACTGCGAACTGTGCTGACTGTTGTCACAGCCTGCAACTTTGTCCTAACTTTAGAAGCTTCCATGACAATGTGTGAAAGCTCTTTTTCATTGGCGCAGTATGCTGCCCTGATGCAAGGCCCATGTGATTCAGCTTGCTTTTCAAAAGAATCTCTCAAAATGGTCGACCTTATTGGAAGAATGTGTTGATGAGGAAGTTCAGCATGCTTTATTGACACACAACTCATAGTAAGTTCAAAGTGTGTGTGTCTGTGTGTGTGTCCTCTCTGTTTTGGCAATGCATGTCTCTTTGTTGAGACCTTTAACTGCACACCTCGTGGTGCTTTTTCAGTTTGAGAGAGGCTGCTGGTGTTACACACACAAGTGTTTTGTGGCTACTGATACCATTGCATTAAATTGTGAGGACTGGTGTGTTACCAGTACAAGTAGTGAGGGTTGTGTTTTTAAATGGAGGCAACCAATCAAAGGAAAGGGGGCAGTCTTAGCCAAATATGGACAAAGCCGATACAAAACTGTTGTCAAACAGAATTAGCTGTCAGGGGGCCTTTTCTGGACACTTGCATGACAGAACCAAGGTGTTTTTTAAAAATGAAATGGACACTTTTATACAAAGTCCATGTCACTCTATGGAGGTCTGACTAGCCAAAATATGGGACCTTTAACATGACGATTATGTGCGTCAGTGCTTCGGGAATAGAGTTGGCTATCGGATTATCAAAAATATGTACTGTCTGTAGGTAATAATAATTGTGCCCCCCATGAATTTTATGTGTCCCCCTTAAGTCTGATATCTACCTATCTATCTATCTATGTTATGCACAAGGGTATCTTTAAAGCAGTGCTGCTAATTTTCTATGCCTGTGAATACAAATCTCCAATGTGGGGCTGTACCAGTAGGTCCCAGTCAGAAGCGGCACCTTACAGGTCAGAAATAACCATATAATAAAACATGAACTTTACAATGAATTAATTGCAGGTCGGCGCATATCAAAGCGGCCATTAACTACGCCAGGTCAATGTCACACTGTCTAATTAACCGGGCACTGGGTGTGTGGACCTACACGGCTGTGGAAGGTGGAGAGAGGCGGCTAGCTCACGCACACACGCACGCACGCACGCACACACACACACACACACACACACACACACACACACACACACACACACACACACACACACACACACACACACACACACACACCACCACCCTTTAGACACCTTCTACTTCCTCCCATTCAGAAGCGAGCACGCACCCACTGTCTGACTCTTGCACAGAACACTAGGAGACATTCCATTTGCATGCCCGCCCCATCAAGCTGGATGCACTCAGACTGGTAATAAAAGGCATTGACCCCCTTAACCTTTATGAATTACAATTTGTGCCTGCAGCACGTCCTGTCAAGAGGCCTCAAAAAAGCAGGCACCTTGCTCGGGCGGGGTGTGTGCGTGTTGTTTTGCAGTTGTTAAGGAGAGGGGAAAAGGTTTTTACAGCTCCTCGTCGGCGCTCCTGACAAGCAGGAAGGCGGCGGCCTGACAGCGGAAGCGGGGTCGGGGAGGGACTGCATCCTTGCTGATGGCTCAATGCTAATCTCCATTCTTGGATGCTGCATAGAAATACATACACGGGCTCTTTTCTTTAGTCGAGACCCAGTGTATCACTGCCTGTGAGGCTACACTTTATCTGTGTTCCACCTCTTCTGTATGCCTCACATACCAAAGCAGCCTCTTCTACTTTCCAAGTTCAACTGCATGCAGCTAGAACAGTTCAAACCAGATCGACTGTGATCAAAGCATATGGCTGCCTTTTCCACAGCAGCTTGTCTGCATGATAGAAAACAGCAAGCTACATCTGTTGTAGATATCAAAAGGAAATGTAAAAAAAGAAAAAAATCACATTACTTCAATTGAAAGAGTCACACATGTTGCTCAGTGACATTTTGGTACAGAGATGCACCACATGATTATTGTTATTGCCAGGAGTTCATTACTCAGGGTTCTGTTGTTCCAGTAAATTCTTTAAATATGTGGGATTGGGATTTGGGTGTTAAGGGGTTTTTAAAATGAGTTTTCCTGTTAAATCAGTGTTGATAGTTTAATGAATATTCAAGCATACCACTGATTACCATGCACCTTATTCCAGACCCTCAATTCACACTGGAATAAAAGTCTTAAAAGGAAGAAAAAAAAAGAGCTTTGTTATATGACTTTTATTTCAATTCTGTACTAAAAAAAAAACTTAGATACTATGATTGATATTTTTCACATTTGTAATATTATTAGTAACTCAGCATGCCTACTTTTCCTCGTGTTGTTTTCATTGTGGAGACAATTGGAACAGTGAATTTCCCTGGATGAATAAGAACAAAAACAAAACTACTTTAATACATTAATAGTAATAATAGCAATAATAGTAATAATAATAATAATAAATCTGTTATTCAGTCAAGAAATCATTGGGAATTTTCATTTGGAGTTATTTGAAACATAGACAGTGAACCATAACCTCACATATTCGTGGTTTGGTATTGGCTAAACAAAACTCACCTGTTTGCTTCTTTTGTGTTCTGGCCAATATTAACTTGGCTCCATATAGTATCTTGGTGTCAAGGAATTATGTATAGTAGTGTAAGTTGAGAAGTTTGATTTCGACATAAGTGTGCTTTGCTGCCATGTTATGCCCACTATAGGCGATTATAGTGGAAAAATCTTTTCGGGGGAGGTGGTGGTGGGGGGTCAATTACTATTCACGGCAGGGCTCAGTCGGTCCCTGTAATAACGACTTTCCAAGCAAATGTACATATATTTCCTTGTCCTTTATTTTGAACAGATCTTGAAAATTCTATTCAATTTGAATCTGTCAACTGGTCCAGAAATGTAAATTGGAATGGTTTGGTCCTATTGATGCTTAGTATTATTCACATGGTTTTAAATGAATGATAATAATATAAAAAGCTAATACTCCAATTTTCCGAATTGAGATGATGATGATGATGATGATGTCTCAGATCCACAAAACAGGTTTACTGGATACGATACTCCGTATGTATTTGTATGACTTTTAATCAAATGGTGTTTTATTAAAAGGCACGACAGTATAGCTGCTTTTAAGCGCACGCTGTGTATGTGTAGCCTTTCTCCTAAACATGAACAGAGCTCCTCCTTCCTTCCTCTGTTCAACATCAGGAAATGCAGACAGTGACTGTGTGAACACAAGCGTGGCTGACAGGGGCAGCTGTGCGATGATTGGTTTACGGAGCTGCGCTTTCTCCGGTGTCTTCAAGGTCACTGAGATTTACAATCAAACGGCTTATGACACTTCAGTAAAAGCTGATGACAGAAGAAGAAAACAACACGGCCCTTCAGAGAATCTTCTTGACCTCGTAGCGTGCACCATTACTGGGATGTACCCTTGCCTGTTTTTATGGTGCACCGAGGAAAGATATACACACCAGTTTGAGCACACAGCAGGTTGTTAAGGCGACATATGGGGAACATATTTGATTGACATATATATATATATGACGCACCCTGGATAGTGGATTAGGAGAACGCTGTGCTTCAATCTCCAGTCAAAATGCACTTAGAGACTCCTACAAAATGAGCAATTAAATATTAAGAACAATGTGCAATACTGGTATGCTGCCCCCTGTTGAAATATTATTGTCCAACTACATAACCACTGTTGATGGTGATTTAGTGTTCTATTGTGCTAGTAGTGCTGTCTTCAGTTTGATACCCAGTGGTTGTTTAATTATGTGCATGACTCTTATCTCCATTTTGAAGGTGATTTCCATCTTTATAACAGTCCAAACAATGCAAGGATGTAGGAAAATCAACCCATCAATTTTTACAATAATATAATAATAATAATATAAAGTTGTTTAAAATCAAATACAGCATCAACCCAGGATGTGAAGCATAAGATGATATGAAAGGCGTGTTTACTTAGCGCTCAAATGGAAAGCTGTTGATTTTTCATGCGAGGCATATGGCTGCAGTTTATTGTGCTCAATTAAATCACTTTAAGCGAGGATTAACTTTTTTCACTCTTATATTGGCTGTATTTACCGAGAGATGTTTCATGTAAACATCTCACACACATCTCACAGATTTGGGGTGTCAAATATCAGGCTGTCCCAACAATTCTTAGTGGGAGAGCCCTTCCTGCTTTTAATAGCCTGACCTACATCCCAGTTCAGAGAGCTAATAAAGGCAGTCTGGTGGAGGTCCTGGAGCTGCACAATGTCACTCACAGATGCCCGACTCAGCAAGATCTGGAATGCTCAATTAGTTGCTTTTATAGGCCCCATTAATATCCATTAACTCTCGTTCCAATGGCGGTCGCAGAGGAGCGGCTTGCTGCTGGTGACTTATCATGCAGGTAACACTAACCTTTTTTTGGCAGTCGTAAAAAAAAATACTCGAGAATCAAACAAGGAGAAGAAAAGATCAAATCGTTTTGGGGAAGTTCCGTTTTGACCAACTGCAAAAATGAACACATGAATCCAGAAGTCATCAAGTATTGAGCTCTAAACACTTTAGTAATTCTTTTATTTTATTGTTATCATTATAGTTATTATAATGACATAGCAGTATAATACACTTTTTTCCCAATACAATTTGAATACAGTGGTGCTTTGACTTACGAGTTAAATTCTTGCCGTGACCTCGCGCGTAACTCAAAACACTCGTATCGCACATCGTCTCACTCCATTGAAAAGAAATGTAAATGCCTTTATCTGTTCCAGCCTTCCCCGCCCCAAAAAAATGTATAACGTGTATTTTAATAAGAAAAGTTTGTCTCTATAATATTGTACTTTATTAAAGCATGCAGCAATGACTACTTAGAATGTAAAGAATTAAACAGATTTTGCTGCATTTTTTTGCTTCAAATCATAGGACATTATGGTGCTCCTTCTGGTGTGTGCGCCTTGGCCACCTGGGGGCTCTATATTACAGACGGAGCCTTCTCCGTAAGGCGCATTAGTATTACTTGTTTTTCGAAGAGGATAAATAATATATGCCTGAGAGTACTGTTATTGTATCTGTCTACATGTGTTGCTACACCGTTTGTGTTCAAAACCTCAAATATCCATTGCTAAAGAGTGACACAAGGCTTTTTGCCTTAAGCTAACCAAAGCTATTACGTTATTTTAAATACAGAAAGTGTAATTTTCTTTGTTTCATGTTTAGTTTGACAGTAAATTTCAAGTGAGTGTGGCAATAAACAGATTGAAGCCTCTTTTTTTGAAGAATTGTTTACGATGCCTTGTCTTGCCCATGTGCCAAATTGCTGCTTGTTGTAAAGTGAGTTGAGTTCACTGCTACTATAGAGTGAGCGGTAAACATTTTTTAATGATGAACTGCGATATAGCAGGGGAACACTGTATGTTGATTGCTGCCAAATAAGGGAACAAAAATGCCAAACAGCAACAACATTAAGAACACTTCTACCGTACATTATAATGATATCCAACACAGGAGCGGTATTAAGTATTCAGCATTTACACAAGAAATAACATCCGAAACTGAGCGCACCATAATTGACTGCACTATAATTAGAGCAGTATCTAATATTTTGGTTGGCTTAATTAGACACATGAGAGTAAAAAACAAAACAAAAAAAAAAGTAGGAATTACTAGTTTTTGCTGTCAGTATGATGCAGTACCTTTCTCCACCACTGCAAACTACAACTACAATAATAAGCAAGTTTCAGGCAAAACTGAGCATTCTTATACTGCTCTTATCTTGCCACTGCAACAAGACAACAGAAGCCCACACACAATCTGGTACCACTCCTACCGCACAATAAAGCGATCTGGCACCCCAGCTAGCTGAATCAATCATGGCACTTTATTATCCTGTCACTGGTATGCTTCCTGCAAGTGTGCTTACCCCGTCCATGGCCCGGCCCGGTGTGGCTGTTCAGTGTACATTAAGACGGACATAATTGAGATTGTGGGCGTCCGAAAGTGCAGGGCTCAACCTGTTGTCGTTAATCTGTCATATTGTGGGGAGCCACAGCAGCGGTCACCCATACGAGGCTCCACCTTGAAGCGCTTTGTTGTTCAAGGCAGAGGGCCTCACTTATATTTTAAGTTTATTGCTTTGCCACCAATGGAGAAGCCAAAGAAAATGTGATCAATCACCAGAGCCTCCCGACTTCAATTCCGCTGCTGTGCTTCTAATCCGTGTTAGGTGCTTTATGATCTAAGTGATTCTCTTGTATAACTCATCGCCTCTTAGCAGGCGTGAACGATTGCAGGGATACAAGACCAAGCGTTATCATGGAAAATAACTCCTAAAAGCAAAATGTCTGAATTCGTCTTTGTAATATGTTAAATTATATAAGCAATCAATGTGGAATAATTTCTAAAATAAACGGTGTCAAATTCCTTTTGAAAATGAGTGCAGAAATGTCCCTCCCTCACCTTACAGAAAATTACTTCTCTGGAAAAGAATTTACAAAATAACCAGGTCTAAATGAAAGCTTCAGTTCTATTGGAAAGGATGTTTGATGGAATCACACAACTCATTAGAAATAATAGCTAAATCTTGCCTCGGCTGCCTGCTATTAATTACCTAGTAAATGGGACCTGTCTGTTCTCAAAGTGCTAGTGAAGGCTCACCAAAGAAAAGCAAGTAGCACTCAAAGTACATTTCTATCATCATAATTCTAATTGTCAGCATCACCTTTTCTGAGACTAGAATTCTGCAGTTTTTATTAAGTGGCTCAATTTGCTGCTGTTTCACATTTACGTTTCACAGTATCATGATGGTGTCATTCATGCGTGCTTGTTAATCCTCCTGTACAACATTATTTAATCAACATGGAAGCAGGAATAGACTCCCATTAAACTGCATTTAATTGATGGCTATAGAAAATATCTGAAAGGTCATCTGGTTATCTTCACACACAACAAATAGTGCCAATAACCACAGTTAGGTTTTTATCCCATCATGCCAGCCTTTTATCCAGCCGTGATTTCTTTCACACTGTGAAAAAAATGAGGATGTGAAGATCTGGGTCTATGTCCTCAGAATCGGGCTTCTTTTATAGCATGCCGTTATATCAGCTCAGAGACTCATAAGTTATGAAATGTCAGGATTCTATGCATTCTAATTGAGTGTGGAACATTTAATGGCTTTGGAAATTCAGCCGCTTGACGTCTTATTCCCCCGTGTGTTGTTACACAGCCTAGCCCATGAGCCTCGATTAAATGACAAAATGGGCCCATTCTTGAAAACAACAATAAAAACAGCAGCCTGTACGTCGATAATACCAGGTCTCATCTTGAGTCAACAGTGGCTGCAGCCTGCAAAATGCACCCCCCCACCCCCCAAAAAAAACAGCTAAACAGAGACACAATGGGTAAGCATTAAAGTGTAATATATCGGTAGTAAGAAACTGTACATTTGGTTAGATCAAACAATGTGCTGCTTCCAGATATAAAATATATACAGCGACGCTTTAAATACGTGTTAGCAGATTCATAGGTTTTTCCATACAAGCTGTCGTTCTGCCGATTTCTTTGCTTTGACTTGCGAGCAAAACTCACTTCATAACGAGCAGCAGTTTGGCAGATGGTAAACAATTCTTCAAAAAGGAGACTTTAGGCTGTTTATTGCCACTCCTAGTTGACGTTTACTGTCAAACTAAACATAAAACAAAGAGACTTACATACCCTTCCAGGTGGCCAAGGCGCTTACGCCAGAGGGAGCAGCACAATGTCCATTAAATTGAAGCAAAAAAATGTTTTACATTTTATTACATCATTACTGTATGTTTTGTAAATTCCAATATGATAGAGTACTGTTCTTATTAAAAATATGTTTTTTTGGGGTGGGGGGGCGTAACACATTATTGGCAATTCTGTTCATTTCCATGGGGAAAGATGCTTTGAGATATGAGTGTTTTGCGTTACGTGCGTGGTCACGGAACGAATTAAACTTGTTCTCAAGGTACCATTGTATTCTCAAACACTAACACTAATACAGCAGGTAGTGCACTGTGCCCACAGGACACAGTTTTTCTTCACTCAGAGTGAGGCCTACTTTTCCTGCTAAACTAGAACATGTCCCTAAATAATAAACCTGTGCCACCTACCGTCTTCCTGTGTACTTTTGTCTCACTGAAGCTTTTAAAAACCTGGAATTAATTAAGCCCAAACTATCTCTGAATACACATTAAATTGCATCAACTATATTAAATTCTCTCAAATGCTAAGGAACTAAATATTGAACCAATCGTAATAAGAGTGGATTTTTTCACACCCTTGCTTATTGTTTTTACAACTCT
Organism: Phycodurus eques; assembly: GCF_024500275.1. Classification (NCBI taxonomy): domain Eukaryota; kingdom Metazoa; phylum Chordata; class Actinopteri; order Syngnathiformes; family Syngnathidae; genus Phycodurus; species Phycodurus eques. The sequence goes on from NC_084536.1 coordinate 16,859,727, forward strand.
TTGACCCTTTTTACTACACCACTGATTCCAAGCAAAAAAAAAAAAAAAAAGGAAAAAAAATCGCTTCACAATACTTCAATTTATAGCACACTGTAAATGGAAATCAAAGTACAATACAGTTTGGAAGCATTGAGAAAGGTTTTGGCTCCAGCGTCGTTCTGGAGGCCAGAAGAAGAAGAGAATATTCATTTTACAGTTTTCTCACAATCTAATTAAAAGCCAGAAGCTACATTTCCACGCATGCAGTATAAATGTAATGTACAAGAGAGGAAAGGAGACAGATGGTGGAGTGAACCACTCATGTGGCAACACTGCAGTGTGCGGCCAATGAAGAAGCCCACCAAACACCTTCCAGGGCCAGATTACCTCTTAATACAAGTTCATGTGCGCACATCATTGTGCCCATTCACATGTGCTCTGAGTTCATATCTGGATTGTGCTGCACGTGGCGACATCTCATTTGTCATTTACTGTCATAGCGAAAAACAATGTGGGATGAATCCACCACAGCGACGAATTACCATCCTATTTATTTATCCAGGCCTTGCTGTCACTCACAGCAATAATCAGTATAACTGATTCAAATCCTGAGAAAATGAAGGATGCTTTCCCTCCAATTTTCAATTTGGAAGTGGCAACTATGGCCATGATGAATGTCTGAATAGTCCATCTTCTTCCTCTCATTTCTCCTAACCTTTCCTGACAGCTTAGATATTGCCTACCTGGTAATTTGCTCAGCAATAATTGGCATTGTGAGATTTCACCCGCTTTTTAACAAGGATTCTTAACACCCTCTGTAGGTAAAAAAATGTAATAACACAAGTGGCCTAGCGTGACTGGTCATCAGCAGCTGCCGCCTCGGTTCCCCAGTCCAAATTGGCTCCGCTAATGAAAAACCAAAACGATGCGTATAGATTCGGCCAACATTTGCAGCAAATAAAACTTTAATTAAAATATATGAAGATTTTTTTTTTATTGATTAACAGTGTTGGTGATTAAAATGAACGTCTGACACTTTTTTCCCAGGCTTGCCGTTTTGTTCCCTCTCAGAGATCATTTATTGCCGCATGGGCGTGTTTCTTGATAAGCGCTTTGAATGAATACAGATGCATCTCTCACTGATGGAGCAATCATATTGTGCCAAACACCGGGCTTAAGCAAGAACAGCTGTTGCGGTTCTTTGCGCTTGGGAGCCCGTGTTTCGCCGATGCCATGCGTGCACATGCAGACGCGCATGCTGTAAAGCTACAACCGACATCATCGCAGCACCCGGACATCTCTATGAATTTTATGACACATTACGAAAGCTCCCTCATCTCTGTCCAGCACTAAAACCTTAATCACTGGGCTAATTGCAAAGGCTATATTCTCTCTCGATAGCTCTCCGTCCTTGTGTGATTACATTTTGTGTTCAATAGCGGGCTTATACTTTAATGAAAATGATTATTAACCTTTAAAACATAACCACACGAGAGTACATGTGACGAAGGTACTTTATTCCCTTTCCAAAAAAGTTATGGATGAGGAAAAACGTTTACATTTTAACCCTTCAAAAGAGACTCTCAGTTGGTCAGATGGCTTAGAGCTGTTGAACTATATGTTCACCTTTTCCCAAAAGTACACTAGAAAATGCAATTTACTTGTGTATGGCTATTGAGCAGGGCTGTTGGCAAGCACAAATTCCAAAGAAAAACTAATTAACTGATACAGCAAAGCATATTATAGAAATTCTCACATTTCATGCAAAACCCGGGATAGAAAATCCCCTTTTTTTGGGGAATAGGTGAAAATCTGCAATATATAATAATAGTAACCCCTCCAAACACATTCTTTTAAACACATTGTACAACCCCAATTCCAATGAAGTTGGGACGTTGTTGGGACTTTGCGTCCATAACAGTCCGGATGGTTCTATTCCTCTTTGGCCCGTCAACAATCTCCAAAAACAATTTGAAATGTGGACTCGTCGGACCACAGAACACTTTTCCACTTTGCATCAGTCCGTCTTAGATGAGCTCGGGCCCAGAGAAGCCGGAGGCGTTTCTGGGTGTTGTTGATAAATGGATTTTGCTTTGCATAGAAGAGTTTCTAGTTGCATTTACGGATGTAGCGCCGAACTGTATTTACTGACATTGGTTTTCTGAAGTGCCGCTTACATGCAGTGATTTCACCAGATTCTTTGAACCTTTTGATGATGATATGGACCGTAGATGATGAAATCCCTAAATTCCTTGCAATTGTACATTGAGGAACATTATCCTGAAACCGTTTGACTATTTTCTCACCCACTTGTTCACAAAGAGGTTAACCTCGCCCCATCTTTGCTTGTGAATGACTGAGCAATTCAGGGAAGCTCCTTTTATACTCAATCATGGCACCCACCTGTGCCCAATTAGTTTTTTTTTTCCTGTAAGTTGGCTCTTCATTTGATTTTTTGTCTTGGTTTACTCAAGGTTTCTCCGGGCACTCCGGTTTCCTTCCACATCCCAAAAACATGCATGGTAGGTTAATTGACAACTCTAAATTGTCCGTAGATGTGAATGTGAGTGCGAATGGTTGTTTGTTTGTATGTACCTTGTGATTGGCTGGCAACCAGTTCAGGGTGTACCCCGCCTCCTGCCCGATGATAGCTGGGATAGGCTCCAGCACGCCTGCGACCCTAGTGAGGAGAAGCGGCTCAGAAAATGGATGGATGGATGGTTTACTCAAGGCAGCCCAGGGAGGATTTGAGCAAGGAGGTTTGCAATATTAAATTCAGTTTCAAGCTTTTTGGCCATAAAAGGAAGACGCCAGAGCGTTTCTTTGTCCTCACCTGCGGCTGGATGTTTTTTCTGTGCTTTGTTACCCCCGTAAATTCTGGTGTTTTCTTTGTATTCCTTCTTGCGCTACTCTGTCCTCGTTTAGTCTCTGTCTTTGTTGACTGCTATTCTCCCTGCATTTGAGTAGCACTTTATTAGTCTTATTTTTTTACTTTTGAAAATATACATTTCCTTACTAGTTAGCAAGTGGCAGTTTTTGACATAAGGAGACAGTCGCCCAGGATGGCATTCTGCTAGAGGTGCCAACGACCCGTCGACCGATCAGCGAGGCGCCATCGAGGGGTGTCGCAAAAGGTGCCAATCAAGCTAGCACCGTTACTGCTCGTTAGTAGCACTTTATATTACCAGTTTTCTTATTTAGTACTTTGTGTGAACATACTACACTTACTCGTCAGTAGCACCTTGTGTTTGTATTTTATTGGTATTAAGACTTTTGACTTACTCCTTCAACGTTCCATCTGCTTTGGGGTCCCACCAGTAACAAACTGTTAAGACTTTTGAATCAATGTCATTACCAAAAACAAACAAAAGGAGGGTCTAAAATATATATATATTTTCAATTAGCTAATCATCAACATCCATAACATCCATATGTTGTTGTAATTAAACCCAACAGAATGCTGACACATGACACGCAGCGTACTAACAATCGCTGAGCTCTGGCCAGAAAACAGACGAGAGCAAGGTGAATCGGCCAAAGTATCAATGGTAAGGAACTAATTACAATACAGAGAATGAAATATTTGCCATGACTTTGCCTACAAGGTTTTTCACCTTCAGTGCAGTGGAGTTCAGAGGTCAGAGTAAACCAAAGCGAGACGTGATAGAAAATCATTGGGAATCTAATAACAATGAGATTTGGGGCGCTGAGGAAGCTGGACGTACGATGATGACGCCTCATTGATCTGCATGAACACTTGCTTAAGAGCGAGTCCAAGCTCGGTTTAGTATTGGAAGCCATGAATCTCATTGATGCTATCAGTGTCACAGTAATGCAACATTTTGCACAGGTGGCAAAAGTACTCACCTCCTATGTAAAAGGAAAGTTTGCAGTTTTAAAATTGCTAGCAAGATTTCAATGTAGCCTCACTTCACTAATACCTCACCCCCCTCGAGTTGCAGACCAAAGACACCTCCTTCACTGACATGAAAAGCAGCTTCTGTTCTACCTTGTTTTGTCTTGTGATATTTCAAATTCCTTCTTAAATTTTGTTGCTAACTGGAGGTGGCTATTCTCTCATAGTTTCAGCAGACTTCCTGAAGCAGAGGAAACCAGTTATTATGTGGCTGCGGGTGTCCCCAAGTACACAACAAATGATTTACACCTTGTACAGAAGGTCACATCTTCAACTCAAATTGGTTGTTTTTCCTTAAGCGTGGTGGTTACTTAAAAATAAAATTAGAGGTACAAGATTGGGCCAGACAGGGTGGAATTTTATCACAGATAATTTTACTAATGTACCTCTGTCAGGTTTATACTGTTTTAACCAATACGACAAAAAAGTGTTTTTTTGTTTTTTTTTTTGGAGGGGGGGGGGGGTGCAAACTAAGTAGAGTACATAGATAGTTGGGTAAAACAAAAATCTGGTAAAAGTGGGAGTACCAATTCAACTCCTGTAATTCAGTACAAGTAAAAAAGTAAAGACAATGATATGTACAAAAAAGTATAAATTGTTTTCTGTCAATTACAGTATATGCAATATTCATGTTAAAGGTTAAACATAATATCTGCCTGCAAAATATATATATATATAATATTTTATAAACTTATATAACATACAGCTTGTACTGTGGAAAAAACAAAAATAAAAATCATGTTACATTTTGTTGAAGAACCAGCTAGCGCTGGCTCAACTTGGCTGGCTCAAAACAACTTGTTCCTTATAACCTCGCTAATTTTGAACACTGAGTAGCAAAAAAATGCTTAATTAGCTAATTGTGACAACTGAAAAACACACCTTACTTGTATCTGCTTTTTCAAATTTAACGGAGGATATTTTAGCTTGTGGGGCTAGTATTTTTAGGCTGGCACCAAACAACGCGTTTGCCATGAATCATTCTTGTCATCGACAACATCAAACAGTTCTCTTAAATAAGACCAGAGATGGGGAATATCTTGCTTACAGACACTGTATTTGTTTTCAAATACAGGCTAAAGGTAAAAGGTTTTTAGAAAAATAAATACTCAAGTAAAGTACAGATATGTGTAAAAAATACTTAAGTAGTGTAATAAAATACAGTATGCGTCCCACCACTGGCATTTTGTGCCATCAACACCTCCCCTCATCACCACATGCAAACAAACTTTGCCTGCTGCTGAGCAGAGTCATGAGCTGTTTGCCCATTCCTATGCTACGCTGCAAGTGTTCATTTGAATGTCCTAATTAGTTAATTAGTTGGTGGTTAAGGATGATATGAGCGTCTCATCAATCTCTCGATCTCTAAAAATAAACACCCAGGGATGGCAGTGGCGACTCATTAGAATACTGATGAGTGTGGGAAGAAGAGGCTTGCGCTCGTGACATTCCATATTTCCGCACAGCAGCCGGCTCGTAAAGGAAGGAGTCATGGCTTGTGAGTGTTGTGCGGATGACAGACCAAACACAGCGTGTGCGCGTCAATTACTCATGGATGTTCTCAACTAATGGCCGGACTTGGCCTATCCCCCACGAATATCGGGGGTTCACTGTGGAGTAGTGCCTTGTGATTAAAGTTTAATTTCTTCGTAGCCACGCTTGTATCTCATAACACTTGCATGTCAAATCATATTCCCCTATTGAAATGAATGGAATTTAAATTAATCCGTTCTACCCCCTCACCCTCCGAAAAATACAAAAGTTGAGATTTTTAAAGTTTATATTTTTATGACAAATTGCACTTAACAGTATTGTACTGTATACAAACAGTAATAACCATTCACTGAGAGCTGGGACAAACACAGGCATTAGATGCTTTTGGCCACAACTCACCTGGAGGGAGGGAGGGGGGGACAGAGAGAGAGCGAGAGAGCGAGAGAGAGACAGACACAGACTTGCTGACGTCACATACCACACCACCTGAGCCCGCCTCTTAAAGGCATATGCATGCACACAGACATTTCAATACGTATTTGTTCTATTCATTTCGTGCTTGCAAGGCGTTAAAAATGTGTTTTAATAATGTTAAGTGTGTTTTAATACGTTGTTTTTTGCATTCAAAGCATGTGGGAGGGCTAATACAATAATTATATGGTTTATTTATCGCAGAGTTTCACGATTGCGGGTGGATCTGAAAAGTATCCACCGTGATAAACAGGGATTCATTGCAAATAGAATTACAGCCTTAAAGCTGAGCTCAGAAAGAAAAGAAGCCATGCATTTTTTTTCTTCTTTTCAGACCTTTTTGTATGGAGCAATCCACCCCTTGTATGTCATGTAGACTTTTAGCAATTACCTCGGGCAATGTCGCAGCAGTGGAACATAAGACTACATTAAGAAAAGGGTAGAAGTAGAACAGAGAAAAGGGAGAACTAACAGGTTAAAAATAGTTAGCATACGGCAGCATATGATTGAGCTCGCTGGGCTCCGAAAATTCACTCTAATTATTCAACGGGATCCCTCTGTCATCGCTCCCTATATGCGTTGCGTTGCGTGGAAGTGCAAGTAACTCCAACTAATATACATAATACTGCTACTTAATTGGCACGGCTCGGGGAGAAGTGGGCTATGGAATCTCCACAGAGACTAAAGGGGGCACATATCATTGGCTCCATCAGAACAGCAGTCCCACAGGTGATAGAAGTCAGCAAATATTTCACGAGCTGTTCTATCAAAGTGTCTCACCTACGGACTCTTGCGTATAATCCTGCAAAAAATGTACACTTCCGAAAGAGTGCTGCCGCCAGGTACAGTATATTTATAGCAGGTGGAGCCGTGACTGATGCTAATGCTGTGGAAATTATGCAGTGCACCACTGCTGTCATAACAGTGTGTTAGGCTTCATCAGGAAGGTTAACTAAACTAGTCATTTAAGTTATAAGTGGGCCACCGGCGTACAGCCGTGTTCACAGACCTGCATTTTATTTTTTTCCCCACTGAGTTGGAGTCAGATTCAGCCCGGTGTTGATTTAAATAGGTGGGAGAGATTTGGCTCAGGGCAAAAAGGATGTGTTAAATTAAACTGAGGGGAACGTAAAGCTCATAGTTTATCTGTGCATCTAAATCACATATTTCCACATCTTTGGGAGATTTTTTTTGTGGTCGAATGAAACCAGTGTTGGACTAAAGATGCTTTGGGGCCGTTTTTCTTCAGCTGAAACTGGGGACTCAGACAAGGTGGAAGGAATTATGAACAGTAACAAATAGCAGTCAGTGGTCGGACAAAACCTTCAGGCTTCAGCTAGAAAGACAAAAAAAGGTCAAGAAAAACCAACGAGAACAGCTGACATTTATTTAACAATCAATACAATTGATAGCCCAAGGATATCAACTAATAACTAATAATACGCAACTTTGTGTACATGAGGAACATGATAGCAACCACTACAACACCAGAAGGATAACAAATGTTTTCATCAAGCGTCTTATCTTGCTACAAGTCCGCGTATTCCTTCCGGACAATACCCCTTTGACCTCTCCAAAAAATTAACATGGACCACCACAAATATTTAAAATCTTGACTTGCTTCCTCTTTTTAATTCAGTCGGTCAGCTGGAAGCAAAACCTTTCGAACACGGAATTGAAAAAGTAAAGGAAAAGGCACAACACTATATTCAAAACAAATTGTAACCACTAAAAGAATCAATTGTTGACACCTTACCTCTATCTATAGAGAGTTCAGTGACCCTGGCCCATAAATGTTCCGCTATGTACAGCCTCAATCAAAGTGTTTGACAGAAGCACATTTGGCGGAAAGTTTTAGTGTAACACGCTGTAGATCATGACACGCATGGATTTAATGGGCCCCCGAGTCCCATACATATCTCATGTCATTCATGTGGGGTAAACAGCTCAGCTCTCAATGTAATAACACGGGTAGAGATTTGTGGACCGGACCCCATTTCTAATCTTAGATCTATTAAAGCGCCTCGGAATGAATCATCAGAGCTATTGATGTCAGCGCTCTATTGTTAGCCGCATCCCAGAGTCAATAGCAATTTGTGATGGGCTGTAGTAGAGAAAAGGTTACAATTGGTTAGATTGTACATTGTAAGAGTTGTGTTGCAAAAGGAAGATTCATGTTGTATGCATGCTTCTGTAAGATTATGGGATGTAAAGACCGGAGTTTAAACTATGATGAATAGAATAATTGGGTCCAAACATTTTTACTCAAGGGCTTGGGTGACGTGTGTAAAGGAAGAAACCAGGAAACGGCAGGGAATCTCCCCAGCAACCCTGTGTTTGCTGGCTTTTTGGAGACAAACACACAGGGACAATTTAGCTCTTTCCCTACCTAGCGGTGCTGTCCATGTGTAAATCCTGATCAGGGTGCATTTCCAGCAATTGAGCGGGCTGGCAATAGCTGTGTCGGCTATGAACAGTCGATATAAAAAGTCTACACACCCCTGTTCAGATGCCAGGTTTTCGTAAAATAAAATGTGACCAAGGTAACTCATTTCAAAACCTTTTACAATACTTACCACTATTAATATGGTCTATAACCTATACAACTCTTGAAAAAAATAAGATGAATTGGAGTCAGCAGTGGCACACACCCACCACCTTTTAAACTGTGTCTGATTAACCCCAAATAAAGTTCAGCTGTCATAATAGGCTTTTCCTTACTTTTATTTCTTTGCTTTTTAGCACAAGCCTGAAGATTATGTGCTAACTAGTATTTAGAACTGTTCATAATTCCCACCATGCAAACATGGGTAGAAGTGGCAAACTCCACACAGGAACACCCGAGTCGAGATTCAACCTCTTGGCTGTGGGCCACCGGGCAGCGGCAACAGTGTAAGCTAACTTCGGGTATTTATTTATTTATTTATTTTTTTTCCCATTTCTAGCACTGTATCCAAAAATGACTTCTCAAAGAGTGAGCAGTGGTTCATGTCACCTATATTGCATGCTTGCATGCTTGTAACCCTGTCTGATGAGGTACTAGAAATAGTACCTTGTAGTACAACAGGTAACCTGCACAGTTGCGATTAGGCATTCACAAATTAATATATTTTAAGATTTAAGATTTGAATATAGTAATAGAAGTATTTACTTATGTTTATTTAATATGGACATCACAAAAACATTGGACAAACCAGATGTATGGCTTTAAGTGTTTTAGCGCAAGTGCTAAAACTATTAGTATTGATTTGTAAATCACTGTACAAAGTACAAAACAAACATACAAAGGTATGGTATAAAATATAGTTTATGTACAAAGCATTGTGTCTAGCAGAGGACTACTTTGGCGCCATCTTCTGACATTTTTGTGTCAAGGTATTATGCTGAAGTGAGTTGAGGAACTTCATTTAGACCAAATTCGTGCTTTGCCGCCATCTTGTGTTACACGGTGCCAAGGAACTATGTTGAAGTGAGTTGAGGAGTTTCAATTTGACAAAAGTAGTCCTTTGCTGCCATCTTGCGGCATCGTGGTGCCAAGGAAATGTACTGAATTGAGTTGAGGAGCTTCATTTAGACAATGATAGTGCTTTGATGCCATCTTGGTGCCAAGTAACTGTGTTGAAGTGAGTTGAGGAGCTTCATTTAAACAAAAGTAGTGCTCTGCTGCAATCTCGAGTTGAGGAGCTTGATTTAGACTGTTTTAGTTGTTATTGCACCTCAAATTGTTATGCTATGAAAACGCCTACGCAAAACACCACAGTCCAGCCCTGTTTTATGTGCCAATCAGAGAAAATGACTAAATGGGAAGGTTCCCTCTCCAAGCAGGAGTGAAGGTTTCCTCCATCGTGCTGACAGGTGGTTTGCCTGGCCCACAGAGAGGGATCATGAGTGCAATATTGACTTTAAATTACAGCAATAGCGGCTGCTCATGCTGTCTCAGTACCATGCAGCGGATCAAACGCAAAGATAAGGCCAGGATTAGGAGAAATCCACTGACGAGTAGCGAGCTGCCTCTTGGCTGCCGCGGAGCGCGCACACTCGCGTGGCAGCTCCCAAATCTCACGCTAAGCTCCCCACCCCGCCTCGACACATGTAACACAGATCCCTTACACTTGGTTCATTTGGATATCAAAGACAAAATCGATCACAACCGGAATGATCAAAGAGTGAGGTCAAAGGCGGTGGATCGGTTGTGGATCGGTTGTGTACACTATTCTGAGAGCTTCAGGACGGCAACATTTCCTCCCTGAAGGTGAGGAATCTTACGTTTGCTTACAGGATGCAGGTATGTTCGTGCAATTCTGGCTTTTATTCTCCTTTTCTTGGAAGTTAAACACAAATAACAGCACGGATGATGCGCTGGGAGCCATCGTCGATTCTCAGAGAGGGGCACAGGATATGACTGGAGTGATAAATGATGGTGCCTTGTGCCTGATGTGGCTTAGGAAGTGCAGCACAATCTCCATGTGCTCCATCCCCTCACCATCATTAGGTGTAATTGGGACTCAAGGCGAGAGGCATGCTCCTCTTTCCACTGTGGAATGAAGCTGCTATTCCTGGTAGGACAGCCTACAGGCCACCGCTACACTACTCACACAACATTCGAATGTCACACCGCCGGCCTACATGGGAGCGCAACATGTACACCATTGTGTCAAATCACAATCTTGTCATATAGACTATTATCATGTTAAACTAGCCTCTCTGATGCTGACCTTCATGAGCATGCACGCTGGCTTTCTTATTGGCATCTGTCTGGAGAGGCGCCACAGGTTCCATCACATCAGCAGGGGAATAAAATGAGAAAACGGAACCCCAGTGGAATAAAAAATGTTGTGTGACAAGGTTAAAAAAATAAAGTCCTCTCTTTTTTCCTCATTTAGAGAAAAGAAACCAAACAAGTAAAACACTAAGTCGGTACTAAATTGATAAAGTAGAAATATGTGTGGGTGAGTCAATGAGCTTCCAAGTTGCCCTTTTTGTCAACCAAATCCAAAGGAAAATAATAAAACAAAAAAGATTTAAATACAGCAGAGTTCACCTCGTGTTTTGTTTCGTGACCTCCGTCTGTGTACTCTTTCCCCTCCATATCAAAGCCCTCACACCATCTTTAGCATTTAGAATTAATTGCACAGTTATCCTCAAATTAATTCCTAACTGTTTTACAACACACAGAGAGAAAAGGGCAAGCCAATTATTATTCTGTTTTCACCTTACAGAGGGGGATATTATGCAAATCATCCTCACTCCATGTGAGGGAAAAGGGGCTTTATTTTCCTTAGCAGATGCTGCCTCGACAGTCGGGCATTCTGTGGGGGTGGGGGTCCACCAGGAAGTGGGGATGCTGTGAAGATCCGATCACTCCACCTGGCTCCCTACGGCCTCCTTATCCAGGCAATAATAAAAACCAGCTGATTATTTCCAAATATCACTTTATTTTTTTGTACAGTGTTGCCTTGAGATACGACATACATTTGTAGCTCAAAACACTTGAATCTCAAATCAGCTTTCCCCATTGAAATGTTTCACCACCCTAAAAAACGTGTTTGTGTACTCTAGCACTCTGTAATATGGCACTTCATAAAACTATGGCGTAATAACATAATGAAATAGAATTTGAAGAAACTATTTGTGCATCATGAGGTAATGCTGCAATCCAATTTGCTGTGCTGCACCTTCTGTTGTGCCTGGCTTGGCCACCGGGGGATTTTATACTGCAGTCATGCAGACAAAAAAACAATACCACTTCTCCTTTTACTACTTCTGTAAGTGATTCAGTAAGATGCTGTAATATAAGTCATTTTTCGTAGAGGATAATGAACATATGCCTATGCCTAGTTGCGTTATCCGTCTATGTGTGTTACTCCACCGTTGATGTTCACATATCCCTTGATTTTAAAACAGTGACTAACGATGCTTACTATAAGCATGTCAAAGCCCTAAGGCAAAAGCTATATGGTTGTTTTTAAATAGGTGTAATTCTTTTTGTCTTATGTTTAGTTCGACAGTAAACTTCAATTGGGAGTGCCATTAAACAGCTTGAAGCTTCTTTTTCGAACAATTGTTGACTATTTGCCAAACTGCCGCTTATTGTGAAGTGTCATACAGCGCTCAGAAGTTTGTGCTTGCAAGTCAAAGCAAAAAATTAAAATCGAAAACACTCGTAAGTTGGGTCACTCGTATCTCAAGGCACCACTGTATTTCACTTTGGACAACTAAGGTTAAAAGGAATGTTCCAACTGCAGTCTGGAAGTACTTTACAACTTCTGCGCTTACGAGCTTGAGGTGTTTCATGATGGAAGACAAAGTTCCTTGGCTACACAGACCTACAAAATATTTTATTTGCTACTTTCCCAGGAAAGAAAATACATATTAAGGCCAAGCAGCCCGCCTGCGAGCCAGCCCTCAAGAAGTGCTAACATCCACGATGGGAGAGCACTCACAGGGAGGACTTCCTCGGCTGCAGCGCACTTCTGACCACAGCGAGTCTTGATTAATCTGAGACCTCGAGACCTACAGAAGAAAAAACTTGCAACCTCGACTGCACATAGTTTTTGACTTGGCGGTAAACAGCTTTGTTTGCCACGAGCTCGTCTCCTTCCAAGGTGGAGGAAACAAAAGTGCTAATGAGCTGTAATGATGAGTTAGGGTCAAAGCACTTATCATCTTTACAAATCAGCAGAAGATGCGCTCATGGAAATAAGCTCCCATGAGTATCCATCATCGGCTCAAAAAACTGAACGCGGTGACGCAGCTCCAGGTGCTCGAGCAAATTGGGCTCTCCATGCAGAATGGATCAAACGCCGGCTCAATATTCATTATTCTCCCTTCTGACTGTGATCGGCTTGCCGTGGTGCCTCGCGTGGGTGTGAGGGTAATTGTGTACTTCATTGTGTGCGTGTTCGGACCAAACTTAATCATGATGTCAGGCTGTTAATAAAAGGTTATTAAAGGAACAAAGATCCAGGTTTTACATATGTTAGGCAGGGGAGGTGTGGGGACCCGTCGTCTCGGAGGTAAACACAGGCCGTCAATGACAAATGATGCCTGTGCTGAGATCAGATAGTTAACGAGAGATCCCCTTATTAACCAGGTCTGCTGAGATAATTGGCACTTGAGCCTCACGTTTTGAATCTGGCTTGAGCAGTGTCATTTATCAAGAGCTCGAGCACGCTGTCAGGGCTCCATAATAAGCCTCCGTAACTGATGAATCAAGATTAAGCAAATAGATGGGGAGCGAGGGAGAGGGAGACGAGTGCCGGCAACATTGCAGGGGGGGGGGCCTAGCTTGGTATTCATAACATTAAAGCGGTGTTATTTCTTACCGGGATGGACGCATCCAGCACTCAAAGCTGCGGTTGTAAAACAGCTTCGGGTCGACAGCGTTGTGATGAAGAGTCTCGTGGTAAATTGCTACACTTTGCTCTAATCTGCATATATAGCTGCAAGCTTTTCAGCCAAGACATGGTATGTTCAGCATTGGTTGGCTCGCTGGCACGTTTTTGACGTTCATTATCAACATTTTTAAAGCAGATGATATGTACTCATAGGTTTTATTTTAAGTATTATTTCATGCTGTTGTGTGATCATTCGGTCTTTCAAGTGTTAGTGCTTGACTGTTTCTTAAATCAACTATCTTATCAATGAACTTATCAAGACAAGAGGTGAAAAATTCTGATATTTCTTTTTTTGGGTGGAATGAACAGTCATTTATGGGGGGGGGCGGTAATTGTGGATATCTCAATTAACCAATAGATGATGATGATGATGATGATGAAGATGACTTGATAATTTCAATGAGGAATCAATTAAGACCGGAAAAAAAGTGATGGGGTATATTTTTGTTTGACATGCTAGGTATGTGGGGGGTATATAGGAAATATGTTTATTGCTTTCAATATTCATGCTTTTGTAATAAATAAATAAATAAAATAAATCACAATCACATTTTGCATAATTTTAAAAGCAGCAATAATTCAGAAAAAAAAAGATTTCCCATCCCCTTCGCACCTTTCATCAAGACGAGAATGGCACTTAGTAGAGCCCAGTCAGACAAAGCTATTTGAGTCACCAACAAATTACACACTTTCAAAGAAATTCTTATTGCGCATACATGAATGCTATCCCAGCTTTAAAAAGAAGAAGGAAAAAAAAAAAAGAACATCTCACAATGAAATGAAAAGTGAACCTTATTGGGATCTTCCTGAGCTTACTGCTGTAGATATCACATAGGTAGTTTTGTCTTATCTGGCTAAGTTACAAATAAATAAATCAAAACACCCATTTTTTTGTGCCGAGGTAATAGTAGCTAAAAATGCATGGTTCTAGATTACTAAGATGTATCCTGCAATTGTTAAATGATACTGTATATGTATGTGCTGTAAGAGTTGTTCAACAAAAGAATCAAGTTCCAATAATGTCAGCTCAAAAGAAACCTGAGATTTTTCATTGAGTACAAAATATCATAACAAAACAATTTCACCATGTTTTGCCAGTGCTAAGAGCTGAAATACTTTCACGCAATTGCAGAATGTTCCAAAGAAAATTAATTTTCTGTGCGCACACACACACATAAAAAAAAAAATCTGGCAGGTACGCAGTGGTATGACTATGAATCCAATATCAGACTTTTAAGCATTTTTTTCCTTATCAGTTTTTACAGTAAACAGGCAAGTTCGAATTTAGAGTTGCATGCCTTCAGTGTAGTACCACATTATGTGTTATTCCTACAGAGCAGAGAGAATATATGCTTTTGAGTATTGTTGTACAGGTATGTGTTGCTGCTCGTTGTGTGTTAAAGTAGCAGTTGATTGAAGGTGTACAATTACTGTAACATCTTAACTCATTTCTGTTAGCCCATCCATGGTGTTTCACATTATATGTTAGCATTAAGATAGCGACCTTTTGTTTGATTAAATTATGGTGAACATTTTAGTGTTTAAAAATACAATGTTTCATTATTTTCTTTAATGTGCAATGTTTACTTCAACTGAGAGTGACGCAAGCACACTGTGACTCTTATTTGGACAACTGTGCGAGAGAGAGTCAAAACAGGCGCGAAGGAAAACTTTTAAAAACGTGTTCGATAAAGTTTGAGTTTTAATAAATGTGTTTAAATCGTGTGGGAGGGGTAAAAATATGTTTTGAAAAATGCCTCTATGTTGCGGAATTTTAATCTATTGCCGGTGGGTCTTGAACCTTTCGGACACAATAAACAAGGGTTTGCTCTATTCCGCAGATAGATCCCGGAAACCTGACAAATATCTGAATTTGATTAATTTCACAATGCAATTTGAATTACGTAAACAATGTCTCAATGACTGCTACTCAGTTATAACACACTGTATGCCACAACCTAAACAAAGGGTGATGAGTCAAAGGATAATAATGTGCTTTTAAAAGTGCGTGTCCAGCCGCTACATCCTCTATCTTGCTGCTCGAGATAATTACAGATGATGGGCCGGTGATCAGCTGCAGGTATGGGAGCCACCTCGGGCCTCGCCCAGCCTTGCACCTGCAGCACCCCCCTTCTCTGTCAGCCCGGTTTGGCAGCATGTCCTCTCCCTAAGTCTCCAGCTGTCCAGTGGGGTGCGCCAAGTCACAGCAGGAGTGCCCCCGTCTCACCATCTACAGCCCATCTTTTTCCACCACTGTGTGTGTGCGCGCATGTGTGCCGGGTCGGTGGGGATTGTCTGTACTTGCATTACTCACAAGCAGACGGAGCACGTTGCCAGTGCCCAGCATGTCCGCGCACACGCCCCTGCCCTGCCAGTTAGACCTCACGGCTGGCGGAGATGATGGAGAGAATCTGGCATCCTTGAGGAAGAGGAGGAGAAGGAAGAGGAGGGGTGGATCCAGAGGAATCTGCAAAACAAGGTCCTGAAATTTACATGCGTCCTACAGGACAAAACTTGGTAAGCTCATCCTTGTTGAGTTTCTTAAGAGGAAGGAAAATGCACACAACTGTCTTAACTTCTTGTTTATGTCCACGATCTAATTTCAACCTATTATTGTCACCTCTTTAGAATTATCCAGGTTCCTCCCACATTCTAAAAAAATGCATTTTAGGTTTATTGAAGACTCTAAACTCTCCTTGAGTTTGAACGTGTGTGTTTGTAAGTGTCCTGCAAATGGCTGGTGACCAGTCCAGGGTTTGCCCCACCTCCTGCCCAAGGTCAGCTGGCATATGGTCCGGCTCACCTGTGATCCTAATGAGAATAAGCGGTACCGAAAACAGACAGAGACTTTAGAGACTTATTAATTTCTGGGGCAAAGTTCATGCAATTTCTATAAACCAACAACACATTTAAACTAAAAGAAAACCAGCCATGTGTCTTCTCTATTAGTTAAATGTTACACATGAAATGAAGCTTATCTGAGCATAATTTTGAAACTGCTAAAAAACAATAGCAAGAGCAGTCAGATAATGACAAGCATTTGGCCAAATTATCCAACTCGGGCTTGTTAACGAGCAGCCAGCAGTACCGACGCCTGCCCACAGGGGGCTCTAGTGTACCACAGATTTTTGCTACGAAGAGTGTTGGTTGCTGCTCCACGGAGTGAGGCAATGGTCGTGTTAAAGGGAGACCTTTTGAACTACGCTGCTGTGCCATTGATACGCATTAACCAGGCTTTCACGCAAATCACAACATATGCATGCTGTAGGAGCACAAGTGAAATGCAAAACACGGGGGAAATAGTTCAAGCGGATGCGAAAGGTAATCACAATATGCTGCAGCGCTGCATCAGAGTGCTGAAAAAGAAACTTGATGGCACAGTGTACACTGTACAGTAAACCCCCGTTCATGGCGGGGGATACATCCCCGTTCCATACCCACTAGTCATAGGTGAAAATCAGTGATACAGAGAACATATTAAAACGTTTTTAATATCGCTTTACGCCTCCCACACCCTTCGCGTTTACACTTCAAACACTTACATGTATTAAAACATATTTTCAAAGTATTCCTTACAGCACCTGCTCTCACTCGCTCCCTCGGACTGGTCTCCCCAAGTGTGCTTGCTTCGAGCCGTTTACTTTGCACTCCCAGTTGAAGTGTACTGTAAAACTGATACGTAACAGAAAAGAGAATTAAACGGTGCATATTTCAACAACAAAATGTTCAACCAAACCATTTCATTTTGTCTAATGAAAGTCTGTTAGCTAAATGCGACTGTATAATGAGAAACGCCGTAGACTGCTTTACGAGGATTAGCATAGATATTATGCTAGTTATAAACTAACGACTGCTGTTTTAACACACAACATACAAAAAGAGCATACAACAATACTCATGTTGGGAATATTAAAACGGCACAACGTGGCACTGGATTACACCTGAGAGGCATCTTCTTCTTGCTCTTAATAACGCTGCATCTCTTGCAGGTGACCTCAGTGCTGCTCGGCATGTTGTGGCACAACGTGGTATTACACTACAAGCACACAACTCTCAATACAGATTTGTCTGAGCGGTGCCTGACGAGTTTCATTTGTTCTGTGACCACTCATAAATTAAAACACTCATATTTGAAATCAGATTTCTCCAGTGAAATCAATGGAAATGCCACTAATCTGTTCCAGTCCCACAAAAAGCAACCAAAAACTTTGCAATGTGTTTTTAACAAGATATTACACTATACAGTATTGTACTTTATTTAAAGAAAAAAAAACATACAGTAATAACAATTAAATATAATGTAAAGAAATAAAAAGTTGTGTATGATGATTTCATGCATTCATTGTTTGGCTCATTCATGTGTGTGTCTTCGTAGTTTTTTGCAGAGGATAAAAAAATGCCAGTGAGTGTTATATTGTCTCTCTACATGTGTTGCTGCACTGTTTGTATTCAAATATTGGTTGCTTAAAGGGTTGTAATCACTGGAACATCAGTGCTAGTTTTGTTAGGCCGTCTACAGCGTTTTGCAAAGTGTATTAGCAAGCTAGTGGACGTTTGTCGGTTGTGGTTTGGTGAACTACACAAAGTGTAATTCTCTTTTTTTTAGGTTTAAACTTCAACTGGGAATGGCAATAAACAAAGCAAACACATGGCCTGTTATCTGTTGCTTGTTGTAAAGTTCGCGACCACCATTTAGCACTTGTAACTCAAATATTTGCTTGCAACTAAAGATAAAAAAATGATCAGCCCAGTGACAGCTAGCGTCTCAAAAACCTCGCAAGTCGGGTCACTCGCTGTTAAAAACCCATAAAAAGGATCGCTTAAAAATCCTCAATATAGCGGGGCCACAAATGATGACTAGATAAAGCGGGGCGTTCACGGTACACGCCTTATCTGGTTATATCTGACTCTGGGAGTGTATGTGTGTGTGCATGTGTGTTTGAAATTCCAAGGTGGTGAACAGTACTTGATGAGCTAGCTCTGGAGACCTCTGAATTTTAATGATGTTGGAGATGATATTGTGTGTCCTTCAGCTTGTTATACTGACACAAGCACTCCATAAATCATCATACCTAGCTATCGTAAAATCAATAGCAAAGTGCTACCTCAGCGCTAAGTTTTTCAGCCATCTAACAGCTTAAACTTTGCAGTAATGCCGTTCGACCTATATGTTAAGATCAGAGCACGCTTAATTTGTTTTGTAATAGAGACTTTCTAATTCTTAATGAACCCCGTATTAGGGAGGCTTTTGTTGCCATGTCGGTGATCATTTGGTGGAACACAGCCACTGCAATTACGTTTGAATCTTTGTCCTGGAGCAAAAAAAAAAAAGGGAACCAGAGAAAGGAAAGCTTGAACAATTGTCAATAAGTGTTAATCCAGTCAGGGGTTGTCTGTGCCTTTGAACAGGACTCACACTGTTTTTCTTTCCCACAAGCACTTGTTTCATCCTTCCCATCCCTTAAGGATACTGCCCGTGATCCCGACGGCAGACTTCTACTCGCTAACAAGAGCCCAGGTGTTAAGTAATATTGTCCACATCAAACAAATCAGTAGCGGGCTTTGTGTAAATCATCAGCCATAAACGTGCTGCCTGAGATAGTAGCTCTTTAGGAAAAATAGAGACAAATCTTCATCAAGGCATTACATTTGTTTCATTAAATGGATTTTCAAAATGGACCCCAAATGCCTCATTATTAATGTTTTCACCCAGAATAGTACTTAAGTCACCATATTTATGTTGTTAAAGCAATGTATTGCACATAATGAGAAAAACATTTGGAAACAACTTTAATTTGTTACTGTTGCATTGCATTTTCATTTTCTCCGCACTGATCTAGTTACTGCAATTTGATGTCCTTCAACCAAGGCACAAAATGTATACCGTATATCAATATTGAAATTACATTTTTCAAGTATCATTACCTTATATTCGATATAACACTTGCAGCATTATTTGATGTGATTTCTGTTTTTGTTGCTGGTATTGGATGCCAGAATTTCCTTAGGGTACAATTACTCGACCTTGCCTAACTAACCAATATATAAGTAGACAATAAAAATCAAAAGAGTGCAGCTAAGCTTTTAACCAATTTATTTTTAATATTTGTTGATCTATTAGTTATTAGCCACACTGGTTCTTAGTTCATGGACTATGGTTGTGGGGAGTAAACTGATCCATTGACTCAAATGGTGAAAGTAAACCCCTCCACCTGCACTCTTATCGAGAATCTCACCCCGATTTGTTGCCTTCTTCCTTGCCCCATGCATCACCACTGTTCAAAGCTTTGTTTAGATTGGTTCTGTATTTTTTTTTTTATCAAACATATTTCTGCTAAGTGTGTTTTTCCTACTATTTAGTTCCCCTTTGATAAAAAGCAAAGACAACGTTAATTAAAACAACAAAACTAGTGATGGCCTAAGACTTTTAAATTGCATGCCATAGGTTTCTGGTTATTCACTGTTTCATCTTTTTGCAAAAAAATACAAAATAAATTTAAAAGTATCTCATTATGCTGTATTGAAAGACCAAAAAAGATACAACTAGAACAAAACTTTAAATGACAAGCCCCATGTCCTTCCTACCTTGGAGAGGTTTATTTTAAAAAAAATTTTTTTTAAGAATGATAGCTATAACTGGGGCAGCAATTCTGAAACGCACAACACATGTAAATGCCTTTGCACAAGAGAGAAGCCACTGCCACAATTTCTGAAGCGTAAACACCTTATGAAAGTCAAATAGATGGTGTGGCATAATCTGACACGGAGATTCGCTGCTTCAAAAACATCCCTAACAAACCACCATGCCACAGAGACAATAGTTAGGTTTTTTTGCATTCTATTCTATTTATTTTTTTTTTTTTTTTTTGCAACACACCGCGAGTGATCGACCTATCAAATTTGTATTAGACAGCATAAGTTTATCAAAAGAACTGTTATAACCAGAACTGTATATTTCATGAACGCAGCCCCTTTGGTGTTACATGCCAGAGGTCAGGCGCTGACATGAGTCATAACCTTGAAATTTCAGGTTCCAAAGCACTGGAGCGTCATGGCCCCACCGTCAGCTTGTAACTCTTTTTGTTATTTTATTTGGGGGGGGCAAACACCCTCTGCTGTGGATTCTGGGGGCACTGATGTTGGCTGTGATTTACACGCATTAAGAGGTGGTGACCAATTGTCTGAGGTCTTGCTGGCTGACCCGGAAACATCTGTGTTTAGGCTCTGCTGCTTATTACACACAGAGGGCCAGGCTGCCGAGAGGACGCTATAACTCTGGAGCATATTCAATATGACAAGTCGTGTCATTATCATCTAGTGAAACATCTGCAAAATTATACAATGAAAACAGTTGAGCATTACATTAGGATTGTGGACATCTAATAATTCAGGATAAATTATGATTTACCTTTCCTTATATTATTATTATTAACACCTTTTATGATATGGAATCATTTCAACAAACAGTCAACAGTGCTGGCTAATGACAAATGCTGTTTAAACATTTAATGGAAAAAACCATAGGAAAACCAAAATATACATAAGATAATTCTGGAGAGTGAAGGGCTCTAAAATGTAGTTGCAGCAATGTTTTAAAATTTCTGATTAAACAATCTTATCCCACCTACCTCATAGGTAGATATGTACATTTATATATTATTCACTGTGTATTGATACTGTTATTATTGGTGATATAAATCATTTCGTATCATATATTATAGACTATTATACCTGTATATAATAAAAGAAATAAACCAGCCATCCATTTTCCGTAGTGCTTATCCCTACTAAGGTCCCGGCCTGCTGGAGCCTATCCCAGCTGGCTCTGGGCGAGAAGCAGAGTACACCCTGAACTGGTAGTTTCAATAATCTATTATCCATCCATTTTCTGTACCGCTTTATCCCCACAAGGATCGCAGGCGTGCTGGAGCCTATCCCAGCTATCTCCGGGCGAGAGGCGGGGTACACCCTGAACTGGTCGCCAGCCAATCGCAGAGCACATATAAACAAACAACCATTCGCGCACACGTTGACACTAACGGGACAATTTAGAGTCTTCAATCAACCTACCATGCATGCTTTTGGGATGTGGGAGGAAACAGGAGTGCCCGGAGAAAACCCATGCAGGCACGGGGAAAACATGCAAACTCCACACAGGCGGGGCCGGGATTTGAAATGTTGCTTTTAGGAAAGTAAGTCTTTTGTTGTGCGTTACGTTGGTGTTCGCTGCATGAATAAGGGAGGACCAAGACGAGTAGTGATAAATTCTCAAGACTGGGATGATGCATGTGTTTTGGTGAAGTTTACATTTTGCAGCATCAAGAGTGTGTGTGTTCCCACCCCCACACCCTCCGTGCTGATGGAAACAGTCATGAACCTATAAAAAGATGTTGACATGGTGACTTTGCAGAGAAGTGCCTGTTTGAATACAAGTGTAAAAGTTGAGCTGCTGTCTCGCTTGCCTGTCATAGACCTCCCTTGTGGCTCTGATCAGGCTGTTAGGGACTGAAGGGGCCAAACGGGCAGGGAGGGAGGGGGGAGGGAATGCTTGCACTGGGCTGACCAGAGCTGGAAACCGTCAGCGTTGCGGGGGGCGGGGGGAGGGGGGGGGGGGGGGGTAGCGTGACCTGCCACCTCTGACAGAGATCTGAAAAGTGCAATATGACCCGCAGTCTGAGCAATCGTCTCTCGCTGTCACCATCATGCAATCTACATTGTGTGCAACGATGCTTTGGTGTAATCGTCATACCCGAACCGATGTGGGAGAAAAATCTACCTTAAAACGCAGCCTAATATTGCAGAACTCATGTCGGTATCGCAAACACAGCAATTAAACCCACGTGGCAGCAGCCGGCACTTCAAAACGCATGGATGCAGTTTTTCACAAGTGTATGATCTGCCAAAAAGTTCATTCTCGCCCTTTGTTGAGCATCTAGAAACACGGATAATAAAGGTCCCTTTATTATGAGGCTCCTGCAGACAAAGCCACACACAGAAAAAAATAAAATAAAAAAAAAACGTAAGAAAAAAGACCTATCAAGAGGTGGGAATTACATTGGCCTGCGTTGGGGTGGGGAAAATGAAGCAGGCATTTCTGAGCTGGCTGGCAACATAACCTTCAGAAACATCCTATTTTTCATTAGAGTTGTGTCAGACAGCAATTCCTTTAATAACATTCATCCCCGCACCAAGGAGAGGATAACTCAAGCTTTAGGCACATAATGAATGGGAGAAAAGGCTCCGGCACTGCACTGCTGCACACCGAGCGAGGCTCCACACCACGCCATCCTCTCACATTAACGTCATATGCAAATGAAGAATCAGACGCCTCCTGAAGTGCCGCTCTAATGCGGTCCTGTTAATTACAGCCATTAGAAGACTAACAAGCCACCATGCTCATGATCTCTGCATTTGAACATCATCTCTAGTGATAAAAATATGTCAACCCCCCCCCCCCCTCTCCCCCCGTATGGAGATTGCAAATTGGCAAATATGCTGACAGCGAGGAAAAAAAAGAAGATTCTGCTGACTCCGAGGAGCGCGCCAGTGATGGATGTATTCTTGACACAGTCTTGGTGTTGAGACTTAAGAAATAATGAGTATCAATGTCCCAGGAATGCAGGATGAAAGAAAGAGCACTGTATGTGTTTAATTAAGGGAAGCAGAGGCAGGAGCCACTCTCAAACAGTGACCACACATGATCAAGTTCTTATTGTCACTTTTTTTGTGCTGAAATATGTCTGATAAGATTGGGGCAGCGCTTTAATAAGAACGACTACATGTCATAGCAAGTGAGCCCTGAGACTGTACATGCAAGGATTTTTCAGATTTTTGTGCTGCATGCCCTTGGGGTCAGAAACATGTTGACATGTAGAACATTTAAATAGTGAGTGTCATAAATGCAGACATCATGCTGTTTACGTACAAGAGTTTTTAACTAAAAATGGAGGGGAAATGTATCATTTTACCAAGAGTTGTCCCGATCAAATCACGTAATTTTCAGCTGATCGGTATCACGTGAAAAGGATCAGAATTTTTTTAAAATTGATTTTTAAAGGTCATAAAGTGAAGAAAATAATCATGAGGTACAAATATATTACCAAATAGAACAGCAATAGCTTAGTTGTAGACTGCACAATGTAATATATTGGCCTCATATGCTGGTGTGAAAAAAATCTTCTGGTCAAACCTATCCCAAGTTAGTGGCTGAAAAACTATTTGTATTTTTGTGCTCTTTCTGAAATGCCCTAAAATGCCACAAGCTGGCCCCAAAACCCCCTCTAAAAGGAAAGTAGTACATTGGTGTCAAGGAACTATGTTGAAAAGATACTTTACATCTCGACTGCGAAACAAGCTTTGTTCAGGGAGGAGCTAAGTTTAGCGCTGGGTTGGTAGCGGACGAAGCTACGATAGAGTATGATTATACAGTATAATTATTGTTTCCTCAGTCCATTTTGAGTATTTTGTTGTACAACTGCCTTCCAGCTGTTCACACAACTTAAAACCTTACACTTCAGAGAAAGAAACAAAAGCACACCCAATTATGTCTGTGATGCATCAAATCCCTCTTGAGGCCTTGAATTCAGACTCTCCCTACCTCACAAATAACTGAAGGGTGATGTGGTCAATGTATTCCAACAAACAAGGCCAGATTCTGGATAATACCTTGTTCTTGTGTTCTTTTTTTTCCTTACTCTCCTTCCTTAGTCATTCAAAAATCTCAAAAAGCTCTTGAGCACAAATCAAAGACTATGTTACTAATGCTAACACTGCATAGATAGATAGTAAGGTAGATGCTGGGAATAATGAGGGATGGCAGAGATGTGACAGGGACAAGCTGTAACGGATAATTAGGACAGGACATTTCAGCGAGGCCAATGGCACTCCACATGAGATTGAATCATTAAACTCTTCAATCAAATCTAGTTTCGTGCAGCCGGTCTATATAAAATTGCTTATCCTATTTATCCTTTACATTACAATGTTTTATTTCATTACAAGTGGGCTACATTTAACAGATGGTGCGGGTCGAGGTAACTGTCAAAACGAGCCATTTTAACTAGTCTCGCAATGCAAACAACAAGAACTGTATCAAACATTATGCTTATAAAAGACAATATAGCTGAGTCAAAAAGTTCATTGGACAATATCTACAGTATAGTGGTCATTTTCATATAATTTGATCCATAACAGTAAAGACATGGCCCACTGAAATTCCTTTTGAAAATCTAATTTATTTTAGTGATGTGAGTATTTGATTGGCGGCACGTTGGCCGACTGGTTAGACCGTCAGCCTCACAGTTCTGAGGACCTGGGTTCAATCCCCGGCCCCGCCTGTGTGGAGTTTGCATGTTCTCCCCGTGCCTGCGTGGGTTTTCTCCGGGCACTCTGGTTTCCTCCCACATCCCAAAAACATGCATGAATTGGAGACTCTAAATTGCCCGTAGGTGTGAATGTGAGTGCGAATGGTTGTTTGTTTCTATGTGCCCTGCGATTGGCTGGCAACCAGTTCAGGGTGTACCCCGCCTCCTGCCCGATGACAGCTGGGATAGGCTCCAGCACGCCCGCGACCCTCGTGGGGAGAAGCGGCTCAGAAAATGGATGAAAAACAGTTTATTTCTTTACATTTTTTTTTAATTATGGTTTTCATCGTATTTTTGATACAATACTTTGCTATTTTTCTTAAAAACACATGGGGCTGAAACTAATTTATGGCATTTTCTTTCATTTAAATGGGGAAAACCGATTTGATATATCCCCCAAAAAAGACAAAACTACAGTATAGTCCCCTGGTCAAGTCCTGGTTGCAGTTTTTTTGGGGGGAGGGGTCACTGATTTTCTCACAACAGCAGAAAAGACAGATGGCCCATTTTGGCTAGCGCGTTTTAGCAACCGCTTTTTCTGGAGGAGAAAGCGGTTGCTAAAACGCTTCTGTTTAGTTTAAAATGGCTTACTTTAACCTGAATCCCTCGCCGTATCATGGTCGTGGTCAGTTTTTCTCTCCGGTCTCGGTGCCCTAAAATGTGTAAATCCACACTGGCTGGATTGGGACATCGGCTTCACTAGCCGGCTAGTTATCCGCTAGTTAGCTGTAGCTGGATTTATTCATACAAGTCTTCAATGTAAACTTGTGTCCGACAGTCTCAAAGAGCAACTAACAATAAAAGTAGAATTGTTGACACCGCGCTTGTGCTGGAGACGTTTTGACCTGGTGAGGAACTATTCCACTCCATGAGTGTCCAATGGAAGCATCTCAAAGTTGCGTCGTTGGCCTTTGAGGACGCTGCTTGTGTTAAAAGACAATTCCATACAGTTTTAGTCTGCTGAATAATGAGCTGCATTTGAGGGAGATATCACTCTACGTCGCTCAATTACGATTAGATTTCTCCTTGACAATATGAAAAGATCAAATCAATATCTACTGAGATTTTAATGATCCGCAATCCATCCGGTGTGCCCCTCCCCCGGTGCAATTGAAAGAGCATGATCTGACACCAGCATGCACTGCCACACAAGGCCTTTCTCAGCTACTCTACTGAAATATAATATACCTTCAAATAGCGAGCTCTCGAAGTAAATATTTTGGATTTTCTCCTAAATGTTACTATCTGGTTACTGCTAAAAGGATCTTTTGTGTTTGACTGTAAAACGATTCAATTAGGAGTCATTAGTCCCCTTGAGTGATTACCAGTGGCCTATCGATAGCTGAGAAGGACACACTAATTAAAGGGCATTTAGATGCTTCTATGTGAAGAGTAAAGTGGAGAAATGGCACATTTAAAGCGCAGTTTGTAGGAAAATATCCTTGCACAGCAAATGACCGACATAACATGTTCACTTTGCTCCCTGCAAATTCCCTTTATAGACACATATATGGGAATGGATCCCGGAGGAATACTAAAATGTGTTCTCACAAAAACAGCCAAGCTGCTAGCAGTTTCTTGAAAATTCAGGTAAATACTCAGATGTTACGTGATTTGATTTTATAAATACACTCAAAAATTAAGACCGTTGAAGGTTTATGTATAAATAGAGAGTAATTTTACTTGCTATGCTATAATGAGGAAATTCAGGATATATGCAAGAAAAGTAACTTATCCGAAGGCTTGTTTTTTAAATGCAGTAGCATTTCATATCATATGAAAATTGGGCATACAACATTCTATTCCATATATTAATAACCAAAACACCAGAAATATATATTGTGTAAATATAGATTTGTATGCAGATGACATCATTCGGAGGTCAGAAATGTTCTGTTTTAATATGTATTTATTAATAATACTGCTTATCCACAGAACAGGGATGTTGCACAGTGTGCTTTGTGGTAACATGGGGGGGAAAATATTGATTTAAGAATGATAAGAGGAAGCTCCAGTCCCAGGGCAGAGCCTCCGTGATTGAATCTGTTGCACCAGTGTTAAGACCTACAGTATTTCTCAGCAAGGAAAGAAGCCCTTTGTAAGTATGGCAACATATATTTACTCTGGAATGAAAAACCTGTCACAGCCTGACAGTTTGAATTTAAATTATATGTTATGTGTTCTATAAATATCTCTTACATACAGTATCTCAAGGAAAAAGATGGCTGCAAATCGATAAATGACAGTCAAAAAGCAGGTCACAGGAATGACGAGGTTTACCGTACATTATTTTTCTATACAGATATATATTTACTCACAGGAGAAAAGGCTCAATGAAACAAAACTAGAGGAATACACTCAGTCTAATGCTTATATGGTGACAAAATGGAACAAATTGATTTGTTTTTAAATCCTAATTTAAAGTGTGGCGTAATACAACCAATATGCCCTGAAAGTCACAAAACGTCAGACATTACACAAGACCTTGGTAAATCTTGATGTTGTATGTCGAATACATTTTTCAAATAATAATCTCTACTATTATTAGTAGATTATAATTTACGTGAAGTGAAACCAGAGCTCCAAACAATCGACACACTTTAAATCACCTGAGAGACTGTTTGCATATTTTGGTTGGTGGTTAAATGAAAAGGGAGGCCCGTATTTGTTTAGAATTTTTTTTTTTTTTTTTTTTTAAATGGATGACAATCACGACATGCCTGGCGACTGATTGGGGCGTGACATCAATTTTAGGGGCAGCCACCACAAGTGAAAATATGGTCATTTGGAGAGTCGAGGAATTTGCCAGAGAGCAATTTAGAATAGTCTGTATTGTAAATTTCACATTAATTCCTGGGGTAAAATATCTTGATCATACTTGAGATTATAAATTTGAGTGTACAAGCAAATAAGATGTTTGTTGTTTTTGTTGTTGTTGTTTTTTGGTCCAAAAATGTTTCAGCATTATAAGAAATGCATTATGAAGCATTTATGACCATAAACTATAAGATGCATGAGAGAGCACTATAGTGACAGACATGAAAAAGAGTCATTTGACAGAATGGTAGAAAAACACTATTCTGCTATATTGCTCTGGGCCTCTTCACCTCACTGTTTTTCCCCCACATACCACAGTAAAGTGCTTGTCCTTCGCCATAAATGCCATGTTACCGACATAAAAACCTGCTGGGATCATAACAGAGTTATGCCCTTAACATGCCAATAAGTCAGTCTAAAAGAGTAGGAAGATGTTGTCACACCTCAATTTCGAGGACATCTTAGTCAAAAGCTCATTTGGTGCCAGACATTAAATTCCAGATGATCCAAATTGGGCAGGCCGACCGCATTGCTCAATTTTAGCTACACGGCCAAAACAACAGTGAGAAATGTCCCCTTGGTCTGACTTTTATTCCTCACCTCATTCCCAATGTCATTCATTTGCCACTGAAGGTAACAAGCCTTTTCCACTCGCTGCTCTGTAACGGCAGACCTTTAATAGCCATTTCCCGGTGTGGCGAGGGGAGAGAAGTGGGGAACGTGTTTATTTGTGCGTCTGCACATGCCTCTCCGGCGATTCTCTCTGCTCCACTCACCCTGCTGCTGGCTGCAGGAGTGATTCATGGGCCTGACAGATGCCCGGTGCAGCTGGATCTGTCCTTGATCATCCCAAAAGCCTGGACAGCACTGTCATTCACCATTGCCCAAATTATCTCTGTATTGACTGCAGAACCCTCTGTGACAGCACCGTAATGGCTAATTACCCAGGATGCTTTGGGTACTTTTAAACCCTAGAGTGTTCTCTTGCTGCCTTTGCCATAAGGCTGCCGCCGCCGCTGCTGCTAACACTTGACGCTCTGAGGGCCTCCGCTTTCTCTTCCCACACCTGAGTACCACACTTTAAGGGTCTCGCAGCGACACGACATCCTTTTGCAAGAATTTAGAAAAACAATTATCATTTCAAGAAGTTTGACCTCTTAGGAACGCAGAACAGTTCTCATTTAGCACATATACAGTACATGCTTGCATTTACAGTATTTTTCTCCCCAAGCAAAACCATAAAATCAAATAGAGATAATGGGAGGCATGAACGTTCAAACCTCCACCAATGCTGAGCCATCGTATAAGTCAATCGAGATGCTTTTTGTCTTTCTTATCCACTTGTAGCCTCCTTCCTTTCTTCATAGAAGATGAAGGGGGGATAAAGTATTTCAAAATAAAATATGCCTCTGAGTACTATTATATTATCTATCAATGTGTGGACCTCCACTGTTTGCGTTCAATTATCCATTGCGTAAAGGGCGTGACACCAATACAATTCATTAGCTAGTCTATGGCATTTTGCACTGTTTGTAGCATTAAGCTAAATGGACAATAGTGAGGCAAAGCTACGTGATTGTTTTTAATACAAGTGTAATTCTTTGTTTTATGTTTGACAGTAAACTTCAACTGGCAATAAACAACTTAAAGCCTCTTTTCTTGATTTTTTTTTCACAGTCTGCCAAACTGCTACTTGTTGTGAAATGAATTGAGTTCACTGCCACCATACAACACTCATACCTCAAATTTTTGCTCGCAAGTCAAAGCAAGAACCAGCTCGTATCTCCAAAATTCTACGCCACATATCTTAAGGCAGCAATGTACTATTGAAGGAACAGGCAAAGAACACCCAATCTCAATGTCAGTATAACTTATGTTGTAATATATAACATTCTGTTATCTGCACCTTTATCCAGAGACCCACCGATCAACCAACCACCCAAAGTTTCAATGGAAGTCTTTTTTTTGTCTATAATTTTAATGTGATCTAACAAACCTCAAGAAAACAACATTATTGACAGAGGTACTGTTCAAAACTATGGATAAATATCTAAGATTTGGTCAATTATGAGATGCCTCCAGGAGAGGTGTCAAAGGGAGGTGAAAGGTTTTGAGAGCCCAGACAGAAAGGAGCAAGGAAAAGGTGCAGGGAATAGAGGGTACAAAATCCCATCCTGACTGTTAGAGAAGATGATGAGCTCCCTTGAGAATGAACAGAGAGAGAAAGAAAGGCAGGAGCATTTCCACACAAAGACTCCAGTAATTTGCCTCATCCTGTCTGCGCACGCCGCATGGAAGCCACTCCATCCTTAATTACCAGGCTAACAAACACATCCCCTCCCTGCTCTTTTGGTCTCGGGGCTCACTTTCCTTCCAGCCAATGTTGCCGCCGCCTGGGCTTCCCGCGCTCCTCCTCCCCATCAATGTCGGCAAGGGGAAATGGATAGCCTCTAACGCCGTCTGCAGACAGTGGAACGATGGACACCAAATAAAGTGATAAAAGCCAGGAGAATGGCCCTGCCTCGGTTAACGGCTCTCATCTTGATGGACAGGGGCACTTTAATGACACAGAGGCCTCACCTGACAGCCACATACACTAGAGACTGGCCCCCTACCACCGATGGTGCAGCTAATGATGCTATTACTGCGGAAATCTGCTGATTAGTCCTTTAACAATTGCAACACACCTTCAATGAGCAATCGCACTATCCTACAGTGTCGAAAATAATCCTAAATGGTTAAGTATAGCAGTGCCTTGCGATACGAGTGATTTATTTTTGCTTTGACTTGCGAGCGTAAACCTGAGATATGAGCGCTGTATTGTGGCAGCGAATGTAATTCAACTCACTTGGCAACAGAGGTTTGGCAAAGAATGAACAATTCATCAGAAAAGAGGCTTCAAGCTGTTTAATGCCACTCCCATTTCAAGTTTACAGTCGAACAAAACATAAAACAAAGAATTATACTTTGAATTTTGAGAGAATGGAACGCTAGCTTAATGCAAACA
Source organism: Phycodurus eques (assembly GCF_024500275.1). Classification (NCBI taxonomy): domain Eukaryota; kingdom Metazoa; phylum Chordata; class Actinopteri; order Syngnathiformes; family Syngnathidae; genus Phycodurus; species Phycodurus eques. Next base: position 16,890,171 of record NC_084536.1, read on the forward strand.
TACAATGGAAAATGTCATTGACGTGCTAACGGTTGATAGCCACTGTTTTCGAAACCTTTAAGCAATGGATGTTTGGACAAAAACGGTGGGGCAACACATATAGACAGAAAAAAATAACAACACTCATAGGCATATATTCTTTATTCTTTACAAACATAACTAATATTACAGCATCATGCTGAGTCTCTTACAGTTGTAGTTAAGGAAGAAGTACTATTATTCTTCATTTGTGTCTGCATGACTGTAATATACTGCTCCCTGGTGGCCAAGGAGGGCATACCATAAGTGGAGTACAATGAATTGAATTGCAGCATTAAATAATGATGCACAAACATTTGTTTTTCGTGCATTCTATCCAATGATGTTATGATTCTGTTTTTATTGAGTACAATATTATGAAGTTCTATTTTTATTAAAAAAACAAAAAAAACATACAGAAATGTGTTGTTTTTTGGGAGGGGGGTAGGCTGGAACGGATTAATGGCATTTCAATTCATTTCAATGGAGAAAGATGACATGACATAAGAGTGTTTTGGGGTACAAGCATGGTCACGGAACAAATGAAACTCGTATATCTCAAGGCACTGCTGCACGTGTATTTCTGAAGAGTGACTCTCCAAACATACACCGCGAGAACCATATTGCGAGTAATGATGTTTCTGTCATGAGGCAAGCAGAGTAAAGGGGCCGTGGCCTTTTCGTCTCGCCGTTGTCTGTCATGTCCAAGATGGCGCTCGTGTCTGCGTGGGCTTTATTTGCATACGCCAGCGCTGCTGCTGTGTGCAGTGTGACGCCACTAAATCTAAACAATAGAGGAGAGTGAGAGCGAGGCTACAGTTATTTCCAGATAGCTCTGAGGAGCTGCATTAGAGCAGCGTTTGTACTGGCTTTTACTCCAAGCAGGCAGTGGGAGGGCCGGATATTCCCTGGGGTGAAGGGGTTATAGGAGGGTGTGTGTATGTGTTACCAGTTACCTGCTGCTAAATCCTATTAGCAAGGCCTGGGGGTTAAACCAACCATCACCATTAAAGACCTGTCAAGGGAAATCCCACAAATAATAGGGCTGATTGCTACAACTCACAAATAATAAGGCACTTTGATAGAGGATAATCAATTAGATCAAATAAGAGCCTTGACATTCTGAGAAGGGGGGGGACTGTTCACAAAAGCTAGAAAAGAACACAAATAGAAGTATTCATTAAATCACAGCATCAAATAAAGAAGTTTAAATATTGGAAAACTATACCATAGTATGATGGACAATTACTATTGGAGTATACATATGGATATTGTGACGGGAATGTGTATTGCCTTTTGGTAAACAATGTCATATTTTGTTATGTATGGAGTAGTATATGAATTATTAAATATATGATATGTTGATAATGAAATAGAAATTAGGGGGAAGTAAGTTTAAACAGTACTTTCTACTCCATTTCGAACATGCAAATGATCAGGCTTGGCAAATATGTAATTCATTACAAATGCTTGTGTTGATTTTTTATTTATTTTCTTTCACTAGTGTTTTTTACTGTTGTTTTCAGTGGTGGTTTTTTTTTTTTAGTTTTCACAAATAACTTCATTATACTTTATTAAATGTTAATCTAAAATGACTTTTGCTACTGTGAACGATGTCTGAAACTGTAGCGTGTAGAAATGCATTTTTAACACAAATGCTAGCCTTTTATCTCTTTATCTTGTCATTTCTGTCAAAACGAAACTTTTACCAAATAAAAGGTTTGTTTTTAAATTTGGTAAGTGGATGAATAACTGGGCTTAACTGAAAGAATTGACTGATTAAAAACAAAACAAAGTCCAAAACAGGAATGTTAAGCTCCATTTTTGTTTTTTGGCCCTTAGTGAGAAGTGTAGCAGTCACAAAGCATGTACATACTGTTTATGGAGGATTAGCCTGCAGGCTTAAACCTTCCCATATGTTTTTCTGAAGCCGGCAAAATGATGTGAGAACAATTTGGCGATGCAAGTGTTAAATGAAATGAGAAGTGACAGTTTACATCTCCAGCCACAATTAACACATTGATGGTGTTTTTCGCCGGGCCCCCTTACGGTGATAATGCCCGTTGTCAAATCTGTTTAGCACGCCAAATCTCCTGGAGCCTTCAACTAGGCACCACACTTTTGACAGATTGAAGGTTCAGAGATAGGCTATCATGGCAGATGGAAGCTGGCATCGATGTTCAGCTCTCGCCAATCACAGGGGACCTGCCCCCCTTATTCTGCGGGGCGCAGCTCCGCAACCTTCCCCCCTCTGATGGGAGCAGGGGATGGCATTGTTAAGCAGTGCATCTGTGAGACTCAGTCTCCTCTGATGGAAGCATAAGGCAAAGAGCTCTCAAGCAAAAGACGGCCACTGCTGTAAGCACATTTCAGATATGATGGGAGGCTAGCACAGGGGAATTGGGGGAGAGGAAAAGTTTGAAAACATTTTGAAAAGCCGAAGTAGACCCAGGAGAAGAAAGAGACAGCTTCAGATATATTCACGGGTGGCATCAATACATTTTATCACCGGCTAAATGCTAACAAATAAAGCCACAGCACAGTGGAGTGGTGTTTAACTGATCAATATTTAGGGACAATGTTCCCTTAACCAACAAAATCTCATTGATACTGAGAGGTATAAACAATTTAAAACTCATATGATAATTATCCCTCTTAAGAGTCATTTGAAATGGTGGCACAGGAAAAGCTCATTAAACACAGCTTGTTTTCTACAGACAGACTTAAAATGACTTTGGAGGTATCGGAGATTATTGTGAAAGAGACAAAAATGCACCAAAGCCCATCTGAAACAGGAGACCGTGATGATTATGTGCCATGCGCTGATGATATCACGAGCGTTAATGATCACTGTAATGACAGTTTGCACCACACATAGCTGATTTACAACACGTCGACTGCGAGGAACCACTGTGACAAACGTGGCAGCAAAAAGACTCCAGTGAGAAGTGCATTAAAAAGCCAAAAGTTACACCCAATAGGCCCTTTTTTTTTTTTTTTTAAAGGGAACGAAACCCAAACATTTTTAAAGCAAGAATACATTGTATGTGCCAGTACTAGTCAAAACGGATGGTAGTTATCGGTTAGATACATTTGAGTAAGCTTGTTTTGTTAAAAATGGATTGCTGCAATGCTTTGGTAGGAACTGGAACTGTTTCAGCATCATGAGTAAGTGTGCAGATTCATTTTCACTTATTAAACTGCTCATCGTTTTATTTATTATATCACCCATGGCTCTAAGACGGCCGGCATAATACCAACTTGAGTGATGCGATGTTTGGTAATGCAAGCAAGAGGGCGCTTTTATGATTTCCTGAAAGGTAGTGGCTTTTGAGATGTAAGGACTCTGCCCGAAAGAAAAAACTGAAAATGTGGCGAGTTAACACCTATAGCTGCCAACACTAAAAGACAAGTATGTTAAGTTGTTTTCATGTTATGATCAAATGATGTGTGGTTTTATTCTCTCTTAATAGTGTAGTAAGTCTTTGATTATGTACTCTGTATTATATTGTCTTGTAGATGTATTTTACTGCTTTTTTACATCATGGCCAGGGGACTCCAGATGAAAACTAGCCTTCTGGCTAATTCTGGCTTTTTTAACCATGTGTACTTCATGTGTTTTATGTGATTGCATTGCCCCCTTTCAAATAAACTGATTAACATTAACAAGTGAAGATAGTAGCTAGTCGTTGCTGAATATTTACTAACTGTATGGTTTTCTTAGTAAATAAAGCTGCATAATAAGCCGGAACTGGCAAATGCACCTCACATTCTCGTGAATTCGCATTCTTATGAGAGTGAAAAGACCTAAAAATGGCGGCTCCCAATAAGGGAGTAAATGCTATGTATGGAACATACAACCCCAATTGCAATGAAGTTGGGACGTCGTGTTAAACATAAATAAAAACAGAATAGAATTATTTGCAAAACATGTTCAACCTATATATTAATTGAATACACTACAAAAGACAATATTTAATGTTCAAAGTGATAAACTTGATTGTTTTTAGCAAATAATCCTTAACTTAGAATGTTATGTCTTTGTAGTGTATTCAATTAAATATAGGTTGAACATGACTTCGCAAATCATTGTATTCTGTTTTTATTTATGTTTAACACAACGTCCCAACTTCATTGGAATTGGGTTTGTATTTTTTACAATCAATACTTTGTAGATTTAAATAAACAGCAGCTAATAAAGAAGATAGCGCATGCACTTTTAATTTACAACAAAGTTTTGACATCTTGAGTTTAGTTCTCTTTTAAATGTTACGTCCCCCCAAAAAAACAACTTTGAGATGCAACATTGTTGGTTTACTTGCAGACGGGCACTGTTGTTTGGTCTCTCCCTCCCTGTTTAGGCGAACACATTGTTGATTCAGACCCATCATGTTGAGGTTTGAGGTCACCCTGTCTCAGGCTTGGCTAGTTAGCAGCAGCCCACCTGATGGCCCAGAGGAAATCACAGCAGCCGCACTCGCAGGAGAGGGCCTGACAGCCAGGCCCTGTACCAGAGAGAGGGGTCCAGTCAGGGGGGTGGAAAGTGGAGGGTCAGCATGGGGGGGTGGGGGTAAGGGGAGGAGCAGGGGGGTGCTTGGTGGGGTTAATGTCTAAAGAGGACATTGGGAATGTTTGTGTTATTCTCATGGTTGTGATAAGTGGAAGTGAGACTTAAGGATGAATGCAGGACTGGTCTTCCGTTTTGTGCTCGGTGGGTCAGGTATTACATCAACCAACAATTTTGATATATTTTATTTTGGAGTAAAGAGTAATGAAGATGTTTTTGTTTTTTTTTTAAATTAGGCAATAGAGTGGCCTAAAAGTCACAGTTGTCAGAAATATAAAGAAGTATAGATTTGTGAAAATTCTACTTAAGTACAGTAACAAAAACGTATGCTCAATTATATGGAAGGCGAAATATTGGCTTTTATTTTTTTATATTTTTACCTATATAGTTTAATTTGAATGCCATTAAAAATAAAATAGATGTTTTGAATGATCACTCATATTTTAAGTAATGGCACACATCTTACATATTCTGCCAAGGTTATCAAACTTGTGAGGACAACTGTCACTACTAAATATAAGTCTTCTGATATTATTTTGTAGTAACGAGTAACAAAGTCGGCAAGGGGAACTATATCGGTGTCAAAGTAAACCTTTTATTTAGGAAATGTAGTCGTGTAAAAGGGAAAGTTGCCATAAATATACATATCAGTTGAGCACAGATGTGAACATTCTACTGAAGTACAGTAACAAAGTATTTGTACTCTGTTACATTACAAGACTGCCAACATCCTATCTTTGTGAAGCGGGATTTTCTGCAACAATGTCCTTGTCTCCCATTCCCCCGAGATGGGACCAGCTGGTTGAATAGAAACAAACAAAACACCTACATTCAACGTAATGGTGAGTTGTAATTTTTAATAATATGTTTTGATTTCTTTCAATGCCGGTCCGTGTTTTATGTAAAACCGGTCTGTGGTAAGCTTGGGGATTGCTTCCTTGATGAACTTTGGCTGTCATTCGCACACTAAGTAGCAGTTTACCAGTATAGCTACAACCCTATACAAGCTCCCAATAGGTGATCCTGATAACAATTGGCGTAAGTTATGGTAAATGCCTTTTCTAGCAAAAAAAAAAATCAACAGATCCTTTACTTTTGGAGATACACCAGAGATACACTCTGTTGAGTGAATGGTCTACTTTCTGCAAGACAGGAGTTCCTTTTTCAAGCTGAAGCAAAAACTGCAGTGCGGAAATGAAGAGGGGCATCAGTGTAAGTTATCCTGGGGCATTGATGCTACTCTCGCACAGAAAACGTAGGCTGTAAAGTGGTGTGATGAACAGCAGACATTTCCAGTTCACAAGTCTCCCAGTCTCTCCTGAGAGTCTGTTTCATCCCTATTATAGCCAATAATAGCCCATTGTAGTCAAATGTTCTTCCTCTTCACTGTGACTGAATGAGGACACATTATTTACTGAGACGAGACAATGCTAATACGCCACTGCAGAAAAATGCTGACAGGAAGAGGGCAAAAATTCTTAGGTTTTGCCTCCTGGAGGACGTTAGGCTTGGCTATATTTATAGTTAGATTGAATCACGTCACGCACTCTGCCAACACAACACTTTCTCATCTCACGTTCTTGACTTGACTTGTTCATGAAATGACATCACACCACTCATGAAGTTTTTAATAATTGTTTTAACTGATGATTACAGAATGAACAAAGCCCAAGTGACAATGTGTAAAAGTGGCTAATTATATGTAGATCAGGCCCTTAATACCAATTAATTTAATTGATGAGTACTTTTCTTCAGAAGAAATTCAAAAGGGCAAGAACCAGAAAATGTGCATCAAGAAAGAAGAAAAAAAATCACGTTTCCAAGTGCCTTTGAACACAGATGCTTTAAAGTTCCCTTTTGTGCTCATGTGCTAAGGCATCCAGAGACAAATGTCTTACAACAAAGTCATACACCATTAATGCAGTCAGTGTTCCTGCAGCCTCAGAATCCTATTATCTAAGATGGTTCAGCCTCATTAGCTCCTCTATGCATATTAATAAATGTGAGTGTATCACTAGACCCCATTTAAGAGTGAAACACGCTCAAAGTACTCGCTGCGTGGACGTTATAGGGCATAACTCACTCTGCAAATTGCTATCATCGGGCTCCTGGCAGAACCCTGCTGTTTTCTTTACCCAAAAGCCCTTGGTTCCCCCGCATACTTTTGTTAACCTGCGCTCCATTCAGACACCATTATGGCTCTAATTATGGCACACGCTCTTGTGAGGAAATGTCCGGGTTGCCGAAGACTTTTATGTCCAGTTGTCCTGTCGCCAAGCCCAGGGTCATCAGCACTGCTGAAGAAGTTCCAGATAAAAGGAGATGTGCTAATCTCTGAAGCATTGAAGCTGGCTTTGCAGACTTATACGGACTTATTAATCATGGTCACAACTGCGTTAGATATAAGACCTTAAGTTGGCACTGGAGTTGAAAGGAAAGCAAATTAAACACTTCTCATCTACCTCCTCAGCTGTGTCCAGATTGCATCAGTATGAAAGAAAACCTTTGTCCTCAAGGCTATTACTCCAACCGAAGAAAGCAGATTACAGTCTTGAGGTACGATCTTAAAATGTTAAAGTCAAACGTCATTAAAAAAACAACAACAACAAAAAGTCATTTTTTGTGAATAGATAATTGAATAGATAATTTGACTTGTCAGCAGTCCTGGGAATAACTAACATTTTTGGCAGATAAAAATGGTGTACCCTGACTAATGAGTTGTATTTGCTCCCGAATCAAGCTTGGTACTCAATTTTCTTGTACTGCATTTCAAATCAATATTCCCCATTGAAATGAACTGAAATGCCATCGCACTATATATAGTCCCTTGTTTTTCACGGGGGGGTTATGTTCCAGAACAGATGAAGATCAACCAAGTAGGGACCATATAGTTATTGTATTATCCATATACAACACAACTTCTGGTTATGTGTTTTTAATATTTTAAAGTAGCACTATATTGTATACAAAATAATAAAACATGGAATTCAAATAAATAAACTGGTTTTATAAATTACTGTGCATACTGTAGTAGTTATGTATTGGATGCGTGTCTTTATGGATCTTGGCCAAGTGAGCGACAGCAGGAGCTGGGGTCGGTTGGCAGGTTATGTCAGTGTGAACGTCTTGGTGTGAGACAACGACTGCTTGCTAGTGTTTTAATTTTCTATATTACAACACGAGCAAAACGGCTGAAAGTCAGTCAGCAACAGTGGCTCTCCTTACCCATTTTACATTACCTAACTGGCTCCATTTTCCTTCCACTTCACTTCAGTGGCAGTTCATCTGAAGCCAAACAAAATCCATGGTTCGTAACTCGAACATTTCGGAAGCTGGGATATTCATAAATCAAGGTACCACTGTATACTTATTCCAAATTTTCTAAAATGCAGCAAAGGTACAAGTTGAAATTTACTGACAGATAAAATAATGAGAGTTTGATTGACACTGTGAACCCAGTTTATCTTCCCATAGATCAATGACCTTAGCTTGGGAATTAAATTAAACCTCTAGCCAGTGTCTTATTATCCATCAAACTATCTCCTTTCCCTCCTCGGGCTTATATAAGAGAATGAAAATACAGGAACGATGTGGAAAAAGTCCACCTTGAGGGAGAGGGAAATGGTTCCCTTAGCATTGCTCACTCGTAGCTGATAGCCAAGGTAAGAACATCGTTTGGCAGGTGCTGTGCGCTGTCAGACCTGCAGATGAGTTCTGCTGCAGTATAACATCTCACCAAATTCTCCAGACTTGTCAGTTAGCAGCCTGACAGGGAAAAGGTGGACAACTACTAAGCTCTTTGAGAATGAACAAATACTTGTGAAAAGTTTTGGGTCATAAGTATAAAGTTTGCAAAGAGATATTGCACCTTCATACGATGAGGCAACCATAACATACTGTATGATGACGCACCACATGCCCACAATATTTTCTATGCCATGTTTGAAAAAAGAGGCCTTAATCAAGAGTCAAAAGATCAATACTAACTGATGATAAATGGCGTAAGCCATTAAAGAGGAGTATAAGCCAACAGTGGACTTTAAATCCAGTTATTCTAATCGCTGTGGAACTCTCAAGTCAATGGAAAATATGTTACGAATGACCTCTAAAATAGAATGCATACATGGTTGGAAAGTAGTGACATTTCAGGTGGCGGCATTGGTCATTCTAAATGAAGGCAGTACCAAGATCTATTTTGTTACAACAGTATTAGGATTTAGGTACACTTTCTCAATGTAATGCCATCCATCAACTCTCTCATTGTATAATTCAAATTTGACCTTTGTAATCGTTCTCTATTGTATTTTATACCGTGGCCAGTAGGGTCGCAACGATACACCAAAGTTAAGAGTCGAAACATACCTCAATTTCTGACCAACGTTTCAATAAACGATTTCATTTTTTATAGATAAATAAATGATATGATAAATACACAGTGAGAATGTCTTTTTGATCTGTTACTTTCATGTTGTTTTATAACAAGCCCAATTCATCTCAATTAATGAAACATCATGGTGAAAATAAATTTGACACACATTGCAACACTAATTCCAATTAAAAAAAAAAAAAGGCCTATCTGAATAATTCTACTTCAATTATAAGGGCCATAACAATGAGCCACAGTGAGATAAATAAATAACTTCACTGTCCTCCCTGGAATTGTGCTGATGCGAAGGCCTGCCTAGGCATTATAAAGCTAATTAGCAGAAGATTACTATGCAGTGTGCAAGGCTGTGGTCCAGAAAGACATCATTAGGTCTTCTGATGGGGATATGCCTTCAGCACATTGATTCTTTTTTTGCTCCAAGAACAATGCAAGACTTTATAATTGGACTTTCAGGTCACTTGTGACCTCACTACTGTGTAGGTGTGGCGGGCAATTTCATTCAAACCAACGACAATAACAATGCATTCTCGCGGAGCTCAAAGAATGAAGTATCAAATAACTGCATAGCCTCAAATAGCGGCCTCCATGTTAATAAACAGTGCCTCAATTAAGGAACCAGCTGCAGGGCTCTCGATCCGCCCACACACAAATATTTGCAAAAAATAAAGTTCTTAAAGTCTTCTCTGCAGTTGAGTAAATCCCCTCAGTAACTAATTCATGAAATAAGGCAGTTACTCTTTTAACTCAAACAGTATTTCCCTGCATTTCACTCACTCTAACAAACAATACAAGAAATACTTTCCCAATACAAGTTCTTTGTAGGCGGCACGGTTCAATCCCTGACCCCGCCTGTGTGGAGTTTGCATGTTCTCCCCGTGCCTGCGTGGGTTTTCTCCGGGCACTCCGGTTTCCTCCCACATCCCAATAACATGCGTGGTAGGTTAATTGACAACTCTAAATTGCCCGTAGGTGTGAATGTGAGTGCGAATGGTTGTTTGTTTGTATGTGCCCTGCTGATTGGCTGGCAACCAGTTCAGGGTGTACCCCGCCTCCTGCCCGATGATAGCCGGGATAGGCTCCAGCACGCCCCGCGACCCGTGTGAGGAGAAGCGGCTCAGAAAATGGATGGATGGATGGAAGTTCCTTGTAATAGAGTATACTACTAGTTACAATGATTTAAAAGCAATTAGTTATATTACTGTCTCTGAACTGTAATGTATAACACTGTCTGCTTTGGTTTTGAGTTAGTTTTATCAAAACCCATTATTAACCCACAAACCACTACTAGATTCACGTCATCACACAATAGCTGTACAGCTACACGCCCAAGACAAAATCAGAGGTTCTCACTAACGGTATCTTTAACAAGGACAACTGTGAGCTAAACTGTTGTACATCTAGATAAGGGGCCTCTTCGGAAAGTCAGATCTCCGAACCTTTATGCCACCTTTCTTTAAACCTTTATGGAAAATGTCATCGGGTCAAGGCGAGATAAAGAGGTGCTATCTTACGAACGTAGGAAAAGACAGCACTGTTCAAAATTAATTCGACTCCACTTTTCATTGTCAATGTTAACGGGCGATCAAGTATTGCTTGCATGAAAGTGCCGTAAAATTAAACCTAATTAAATATGAAATATTGCTGCCATGAAGAATTATAGGTAACAAATATCTCCTTTCCTTTCATAAAGGTTAGTCAGGAGTAACCTATGCTAAAAGGTGAGTTAAAGGTTGCATCGAGGAACCTTTCCCGAGAATTCGTAGCATTTGATCAACCTTCCCTTCAAGTAGTTCCAGGTCATCTTGCTTGGATAGGAAAGGATGGGATAGTTCCTAAGCAAAAACCAGAATCCAAAGAGGCTCATGGTCTCTACTTATTAACACGTCTTAGGTTGCCATCATTATAAATAACCACAAGGCAACTCATAAGGAGCAGCTTTCATAATAGAAGCTTCAGACTACAGATTACCCCTACGACCAGTTTTCTTCAAAAGAGGCAATACACAGTCCGAGATGTCCAAAACATTGGACATCAAACCTGATGATGAAATACAGGTACTTATAGGCAGTAATTATGGAGAGCTCATAGTTTGTCACATGATGACTTGAGTCCAACATTATGAGTTTTAGTCTAATGTGCATTTTTTTAACATGAACCCATTCTTCCATTTGTACTGTATCTAATGCCCCGAACTGAGATGGCACAAGAACAACAAATAAAAAAAACACAATCCTACATAAGTTACATTACACTGATGCCTACTGCATGCATTATAATGCTCGAGTTTAGAATTGTGGCTTGTATGCTAAAATGTGTTTTTAAAAAATAGTGGCAGCCTCTATCTCTTCTAATTATATTGCGTTCGCTCAGCCAAGCATGCCTTGTGTCTGCTAACTTTACATTCCTCCATGTGGTTTCAAAAGCGAGCTTGTTTAATCAACTTTGCTGCGGCCTGCTTATCTGGATTCATCAGTCCTGTCTCCTGAACCTCGTTGTTCCTGGCGGGCGTCTGCAGCGCAGCGCTACAACCCCATTTGAGGTATGATAATCAGCTGATTACCCGGCGAGGTCCTTTTCCCAGAGGCTCCTTTCTGTGCAAAATCCTCACACTCAGTTGACATGTGGACATCATCAAGCTGATGAAATGCAATTGTAATGAACAAGCGAGGCAGAGCATCTGCAGTGGGACCCTGTACGAAAAGGACCCTTCCCTCCTGACATGCTAATACTGAAAGCTGCACTCTGCCTGTGCTCCCCATGGGTCTTTCATGGAAATGTGAAGAGATGCATATTCAAACTAGAGCCTTCTGAGGGAGCTACCTGTACGGTAAAGAGATGGAAAGGGGGTGGGGGAGGTGGGGACTGTGTGGACTTTGCCAAATGCTAATTCTGAGACAGATTATATTGCATCAGGCACAGTAATGATCTGACAGTTCATTTGTGAGGAGGGTTCAGGATCTGAGGTTTAATGCTTGGGTGGACGCAGGTGCTGAGACCTAGCTCCTCAGAGCTGTCAGAGAGAGGCAGAGGGCTGCTGTCAAATTATCCCAGTTAAAAAGGCGGAGGCGCCTGCAAATATGAAAGACATTTAAGAAATTAATGCATTTGTATTCAACACCTATTTGCAACAGTGTTTCATTAGAGGTGTGCAAGTCATCTGAAAACTGACATCTGACCTTTCACATTTCTCCAAGGCACTCAGAAAGATTCTTATTGCATACATGTAAAAGTCAAAGACAAGGTAATTGTGATAACTAGCAATAATTAAACAAACTGACATTTTAGCACCAACATTCTACCAATTACTTCTCTTTTGGCATCGCAGGCGAGAAGGAATTCATATCCCATCTTTTACAGAACAGGACAGGATACTTTACACTCAAATATCCTCTCTATTACAAAAAAAAAAAACGACTGAAAACAATGTCAGTTTTAACATTTACCTGCAAGGAAAATTATTTTAACAACATTGCTAGTTTGATGAAACATTATTTTGTTGTGGTTATGTTTAGCATGATCAACATGTTCAGTTTTTCCCGCACCAACTACAAAGGGCGCTGGCCAATGATAGAACGAGGAAGCAAAACTTTTACATTACTATATATTGAAGCCCTGTTTATCACAGGGGATACGTTCCAGACCCACCTGTAATCGGTGAAAGTTTGGGATATAGAAAGACCACATAATTGTTATTGTTCATTTTACCCCTCCCAGATGCTTCAAATACATGTAAGATTATTAAAACTAGTGATGCACTGATATGACTTTTTCAGACCAATTACGAGTCCTTATAATTGAGTACAGTACTTGCAGCTACTGAGTCCCGATAATTGATAATGCCGCTACTTCTTGCAATTGTAATGAAATTACTTGTTATTCTAATCAAATATTGTTCAAAAACACTATCCTTTCTTGATGGCATACGTTTCACCTAAATATAACACATTCGAAGAATAACAACGTTTCATTACTAACATTTTAACATCCAAGTGCGTGTTTTTCTAACAGACCTGCCACACATTTCATGTAAATGTTGACTGTAACATGAAGCATTTCAGTCAGTTACTCTCTGGTCAGTGACCTCCGTTGCCACCCGACCAGAGTTTGTCACCCATTGTGCACACCATTCTTTGCAGTCAGCTAACAAAGTTATTGTCATCCGTGTTCATCTCCACAATGCTGACACGGCTCCCACTCAACCTGCCCAGAGGCTATATGTCAAGCTGTGGTACTAGTGTGTTAGTATCTGAGCATTTTCCAGAGTCCGAGTACAAGCATTGCTGTACAGTATCGGCACCGATATTGATACTGGTATTGCTTAATACCAGTAGTAAAAAAAAAAAAAAAAAAAACACGAAATAGTAAGACCGTGAACACTCTCCTCTTCAAGTTGTTGTGCTGATGATGTATTTCTTCGATTTCTAAGGGAAGCAGGATGGTTAGGAGCCCAAAAAAACGGTTGGACCTACCAAGTCTGATCTGAATTCGAGAGACCTTAGAAATCAATTGATACTAATCGAAGATGGAGATAAATGCAGCTAAAGAAACACTTTCCAAGCCACCTTCACAGAGAAATAACAATGGAGTGCTCACCTGAAACAAGGCTCCGAAGGTGACTGCGCTGGTGATGTACCAATGTACTAGCTTTTATGAAACAGTTGGTGAGGTCAAATCAGATGAAAAGGCTGATGCGATACATATTCTTCTATATGGAAATATGTAGGTCATCACACCTATGGCCTACAACTACAACTGAGCTGCTTTGTGATGACAGGGCCTCTGGGCTTGAACCTCAGAGAAAATGGGCAGTCAGTAGCCCCCGCTTTCTGAGCCTTTTGGGTTGTCGAAAGTGTCACAAGCTTATATTCGGTCAAAGACCCTGAGAACAAACCTCAACACTATTCCTAACCCGGTGTAAGCGCAACTAGACCCTAGGCTCTAAGGTGGGCTCCCTCTCACCAGGTGTTTGGACTGGCACGCATGTCTTCAGTATAGAGTGCCGCGAACCCCCCCGTGACTACACGTGGAGATGGCGGTGAAACATGGAGCCATGCTGGACCAGCTGTCGCTTTGCCGTTTCACCCGAGGAGTGAGCCAGGCCTGTAGGAAGGGGCCAGATGCGCATACTTAGTCATTCCTAATAGTTCCCTGCACTACTTAAAGTAGGTGCCAATATCTGTCCGGAGCGCTTTGGCACAATCTTGCAAAGATGATTGCCGCAATGTCAGCAGAAACGTCGTTTATGGTGGAACCTCTGAGGTCGAAGAGTCCACCTCCAATTTGTTCGGATTGAAATTTAAGTCGCACCATCGCACTTCTTCACACCACCATCATGCTTCTTTTTTTTCTTTTTTAATTGTTTTAGCTGTGTTGATGTAAATGTAATGAAATTCAAATTCAAAAATAATAATAAAATCTCAAGCCATCATGACACTTTTAGAGTGCTTACTCAGCCGAGGTCTCACAAGATTCAAAGCGTTGGTTTAAAGTTTCATGTGAGTTTGGAGTTGCATTTTTACAGCAAATTTGGGTAAAATTGCGATTTGTACAACCACTATAATTTTAAGTTGGAAGGTGAGTGTCTTTAAACAAATTTGGCTTTCCGTTAACATGGCAAGGCTAGCAACCATGCTCCCATATATGCACACAGATCACAGGCTTCAATGGAGTATCGCTTCCAAAGCAGTACTCCATCTTACGTCCACTGTGGCTAAAAGCTTGAAAGCAGCGGTGAGATTTCATTTGGCTAAACTGTCTGAAACCGCAGAGGGAGCAAAGCTTGCTGGAGAGAGTTAAACACTGCATCTGATTCCTCCTCCTTCTCATCTTGATAAAAGAACAAAGGTTTGTTGTCTCTTCCAATTACACATGTCAAAACGCTTATTTTAAGGGTTGTGATCTTTTTTTCCCCATTTAATCTGCCAAGATAAAAGGTCTAAGATTCATTAGCATGTGTTTTCTCTCCTAGACTCAGATTCCCTGCAAGCATCCAGCTCAGCCTTACAGCCTATTACCCACTCCTGGGGCCATTAAGGTCTAACATTAATGATGTGTAATTAGCATATGATGACAAATAATAACAATGCACTTCCACTCAATGTAATGGGGCACAGATAATAACACGGTGTCCCACTGTTTCCACCCTACATAAAGCTCACGATATCTATGTTTTATTGCCTGCCCCGTTGTTCAAAGGTACAATAGAGTCGAGTGCAGGATGATGATAAATCATTCAAATTAATTTGTTGCTCAAGAAATTTCATCACTACAATACATCAACGTGTCAAAGTGCTTAATCTGCACCAAGTGTAGTTTAATTATATGCAAGGGTAACAGACATTTTAATATATCGTATGTGTACTGACAAGTATTTGAGCTTGTTAGTCTATTCCAAAATCGCTGCAGGAATCTTGGTCAGTTTAGACAATTTAGAATGATTCTCTTAGGCTGGAGTTTTAAATGCCCAGTTTCAATTTAGTACATATATCAAATTTGTCTATCCGCATACATTTCAACTCACAAATATCAAACATCCTTGTTTACGTTCACTCAACAATTGAAACATTACGCATGCTCAGACATCCAAAATGCAAAAAACAACTGCAAAGGTGTCAACACCGGGCACCAACACAAAGAAGTGACCAAGCACAGCACTGGATTTGCGCTAGTCAAGAAAATAGAGCCCTTAATGTTAATTAATTCAAAATAAGAATAAAGTGATAAATTTACATGTCGAGCAAGAAATGTTCCGTGTCGCTTCTGAATCCTTTCAACTGTCAATACACTTCTGTTTGCTAGTCTTATGCCCAGTTGTTGGCAAATGAAGGATGGGAATTTTTTTATTTTCTGATGATAGATATTCCACCATAGTCTCAGCAAAGTTCCTGAAGCCCAAGGTAACAGGTCAGCACGAGGGGGTGTGCCCGCTATGAGTGTGCCTGCGAGTGCCACCAAACAAATGATTGACACCTCGTCAATCACGCCTTCTGTCTCTGTTTAGATTTTTTTCCACGGGTGCGGCAACTTCCTGCAAATCCAATTATAGGCACAAGATTGGGGCAAAGAGGGCTGATTTTTTTTTCTTCACAGATCATTTTAATCATCCAGGCTACTGTTAGGTCATACTGTTTTCACAAAAATGACCAAAAAAAAAAAGAGTGTTTTATATATAATTGAAAACGCCCTCTTAAAATGAAGGTAACCTCCACATTACTCCACACTACAGCCTGCCATCTGTATTTATTTGGGTTGATACTGCAAGGAAAAACATGAAATGCATATGAAACGATTCACATAAGTAAAGATATTGTCAAGAATACAGGGACATATGGAATGGCTGCAAGGGATAATAATAGACAAGTAAACCATTACATTTTAGGGCAGGGGCAAAGCACAAGTGGCCGAATTTTAATCAAACATCTCTTCTCCATTACAGATGCTGCATGTTAAGGTAAACTGCAGGACTGGAAGAAGACAATACAATTAAAGAAACTGGTATTCGTGTGTGTACACACAAGCACACACACATTTTTGTATGCCAACATAGAGCAAATATTGTTATTTGGGAAATGCACCACACCTTTTTTTCCCCACATCTGTCACAAAAAAACAAAACAAAAATAACACACCCAAAAACACACACACACCAGTTATACACGTGCCAAACGCTGGTTAGTTTTAATACTGTTGGTGACCTTGTGTAAAGAAGGGTGTGGGGCATCTTTGGATGAAACTAATCAAAGCAACTGAAAAGTAAAAATTGGACTGATATATTGACTTGCACAAGGGGGAGGTGGAGTTGAAAGGAACAAATGTGAGCTGTGTTTTTGTTTCAGGTGAACAGTAGAACAAATAATGAAAGACTATATCTCCTGCAAAACCATTACCAAGGTTACAAGAATTTGTAGTGGATCAAATATTTCAGAAAGTATTACAACTGAACAAAAAAAGTGAAGTAAAAACTGCAAATAGAAAACCATAAATTTACAGCATTTGAAATTCAATTGCTCACTGGATGCACGCAAACACACGTTCTCCCTTTTTTTAAAGCAGCACTACTTGAAGTCCTGTTTACAGCAACCCAATCGCAAATTGACTTGCTAATGTTAACTTCTGTTCTGTTGCCATGGGTTACCATGTCGCATGATTTGACACCCAGCTACAGAGGCTGCTGATTAGTAGCATCCAGTTCTGTCCATCTCTGTGCATCACTGAACCATCTGGTCATTTATTCACTAATAAGCCCCTAATGGCCCAAATATTCAGGGGCCTGTCACTGTGTCATGGCAGAAAATGCCTACATCTTTCAACTCGCCTTGACACGTTGCTTGTTTCACATCAAAAGTCGTCATTTACAGAAGAGAAACTCTGAGGGGTAAAAACCTGACCTAATCTCCAGTGTTAACATTGCGTCAAGGAGCTTTGTTATGTGCTAGACTGACGGCGGGGTTGTTAATGCATTCATCCTTCCATGCTTCAAGATCTTCTTTTCTGCCACGGGCAGAAACGGGATGAGGGCTGTCAATAGCAATTTGATTATGCACGCATTGATTCAAAAGGGAGCGATTATGCACAGTGCGGACTGTGTGCAACACGCATCTCGTGGTTCAGCAATGTGTGTTCGCGCCGCCGGGCCAAGCTGTCATTTGTCGCCAAAACATTGACTTTTTGCCATAAATATTTCCAAATGAACAAAGCCAGCTGAGGTGGTAATTGGTGACATGCAACTGTAAATGTAACCTTTCCCAGGGATGCTGATGGCAACCAATTAACTATCCATTCAGTACAAAAATATCTGCAATTATCTGTCTCATTATGGCTTTGCTGGCCTGCATGCACAAAGTGCAGAGAGCAAAGAGGACAAGTTGTATGAGACAGATCCCACTGATTTTTCCTCCTCATGTTAAATTACACTAACTGGCTACAACAGCAGGTACACCTGCACATCGTAATGAGATCCAATACTGTATAATAGATGGTTTTTTTTTTTTGTTTTTGTTTTTTTAAATCTGCAATTACATTGATTGACTCTCTCAGAAGGTATTCATTCAACAACGTTTATTATGGTGGTTGTTGTTTGCAGTGGTGTAGAACAGATAGAGGGGTAATTGAGAATTTTTTCGGCAGGGTTAAATTTATATTTTGTGAATAACGTCTTGAAGAAAGGGAGTGCACTACTTGGCCGGCAGAGGCACTGTCAACTCGATCTCAACTAGTTTGTGGAGTGAAGAAGAACAACATGACAGCTAAGGCCTATTTCAATGCAGACCTCGGTGATGATACTTCCCCTCCTGGCTTCACATTTCTGCTCAATACAACACTGACATGGGGAAAAGGAGTCGAAAACATTCTGAGAGAGAATCTTCTATGCATTTTTAAGCCAACACATCGACAGAAAGTTAATGAAGTGAGTTTGCCCAGGCTAGCCAAGCTGGGAAATCAGTATCTATGAATTACTTCAAATCTCCACCCTACATTTGCTGGGGTCATCATCACAAGAAGTTGATTTTTTTTGTTTTTGTTTGTTTATTTACCAGTATTTCAAGGATATCCCCTTTAGATGCATCATCTCATTATCGGGGGCGTTTTTTAACACACGTACAATCACCATTAATGCAAAATCCTCAATAACGGTAAATCCAAAACATAATACAAAACATTAAACACACAGTACACTCAAATTGGGGCTGTGTTTGAGTTGACATGCTCATAGTTATCAAAAATAGTCATAGAAAACCAAAGGTACTTGAACAGTATTTTTAAAGTGAAGAGATTTTCTTCGTTAACTTACTCGACTGTCTTTCCATCTGCTATTCCGTTTTGCCATACTTTCCTTCTATTCTAATATACTCATTGAAATAAATTAATAATATAATTGTATTTTTAAAATATGTATTAATTGTTCATTCTTCACCATTGTGGACTTAGGTAATGTTGTCATAATGTCCATCCATAGTGTAAAACTATCATACTTGTGTGATTCCACCGATCTGACCTCAATGATCGAAATCCTTTCTTAATATGATGCAGTGCACAGTAGCTCTATTATCACTTCAAACTACAACTATTACAAGAGACCTAGACAGAATAAGTCTTCAATTGAACAACAACCAAAATTATGTAATTGTTAATTATCAAATAAAACTAAGGGACATTTTTTATCCATCCATCCATCCATCCATCCATCCAGCCATCCGTTTTCTAAATTCTGGGTTGCAGGGAGCTGGAGCCTGCCCCAGCTGACTTGGAGCGTTCAAGATGGACTCGTCGCCAGTCAGTCGCAGGGCGCATACAGAGTACGGACAACCATTCACACTCACATGTCACACAGTGACTGAGTGGAAACTCACCCCATGCTGCCTGCACCGAAGTCAGCTAAATGTACCACTACACAATTAGTGGAAGGAACATTTGATAAAATACTTGACCCAATTTTATAATGTTAACCAAGATTGAATAGCTTAATTATATTTATGTACTGAAAGAAATAATGATCAAAATAACAGAGATCAAATTCATTAAGAAGGTAATTCATTCATATCCTTCTGTCAGTTTCATTCAAAATGTACAATTGTTATGGTTGTTAAGGCAGATTTTCACTTTTTTTTAATCACACGTGATTGTGCAAGTGCAAGTTTCCGTTGAATGCATATTTACATTCGGAAGATTAAACGTATAAGTAGATGTGGCAACATTTGTACATTTGTGCATTGTGAATGTCCTTTTATATTATGTGTGATGCGTCCAACATGTGCTGGGAACAAATAAAGACTTTAATACAAGCGCTGTCTAAATCTCAAATCTCGTAGCTGCCTCATTCTAAATCATGGGAGTGAATGAGCTTCGTGTTGACCGACCCGCCGCAGAGGCTCTCTGTCAACTTAACTAGCAGCCCAGGATGGCGTGAATGTATACTTAACTCCCTGTCACTTAAGCAAGGCATGCACCCTGAGTCTCCATCAAGACGAGCTAAGTAAGATGGAAGACGAGCAGGCTTTGGCCGGAGAGGAGACGGGAAATGTCACCCTTGGTGAGCCCGCCCGGGACCCAGATGTCTCCGACTCATTTGAATGTTGGGCTAAGGGAAAAGGGATTCAGAATGTGTGTCTTTCACACAGCTGATCTATTTCTATTGTACACATGTTGGGGTTTAGCTGTACGAAAGTATTGCCTCATGCGAGCAAATCCCCATCGGAACTCGTCTTTTCTCTGTAAATAGCCTTCTACCGTGTATCAGTTTTGCAAAATAAAATTGCAGGCAGAGAAATGAAAATCATCGAAATCTTACACCATGTGAAATATAGAGTTGAAACTATGAGAAGGGACAGTGCAGACTCAGAAGTGAATATAAAGTAAAGCACATAGTTTTGAGCCCACTTTTTAGCGCTTCTAATTAGCCTACGTACCCAGACACGAGCAGTCGAGCCTGTCCGATGCCAAGGCTGCTGTGTGGGTGAATTTATGTAAACTTGTTTCATTATATAGGCTGCTAAGAGCATCATTAAGGTTTGTTTAAATCTTGAGACTCTTTTCAAGCGAAACCAGCATAAAGCATAGCCAGCTCCTCTCATTTGCTCCTTTGTGTTGGATGTGTACGCTAATGAACGGCTTACAAAAATGCGACCTGCCAGTGCAAATAATTAACCCCAAATGAAACCAATTACATGCTTTCCTGCCAAAAACAACAGTAGGCAGCCTTGTCCTGATAAAGAAACTACAGTAAGTGGAGGATTCTGGGCAATTCTATCTGCAACAAATGAACACTGAGGAGCCTCTTTATGCTCCGAGTGCTATCTAAAGAGGACGAAGATAAACAACAATTATACGGCGCTCCCTGTCAGCACAGCATGTCTCGGGTCAGTCCAGCACTGTATTCCACTCGCTGATGTTGGAATATGAAGGGCACCCGCTTATGGCCTTTGACTGGCAGTTGGAACCTGGAGGGTGTGTGTTGTGTGCTGCCTGTGGATGCAGCTGAGAGAAGAGTGGAGTCGGCGGAAGGGTGGGGTATTCAGACATAAACCTCTGCTGTCAGCATGGGCAATCATGGCACTTCATTGTCCAGCAGCATCATTACAATATGGTTATCATCTGAGTTTGAGTCTGACACCTTCCCCAGGACCTCTCCAATCACCCCCATAGTCGGCTTCAATACCAGGCAGTCGGGGCAAATCTGGGCTTTGTGCTTGTCTGCCTTAATAGAATGGATGTCACTTCTGCCTGTGGAACGTGCCTGGTCTTCAGCTGTCAGTCAGAGGCACGGGTGTCAGGCCGGAGCGTGGCTGGAGCCGTCTGGATTAGAGGGTAGTTACCATAGCTGTCAGATTACTGACAGCCTGATGCCCCCTCTCCCAACTTCCTCTTATTGTTTCTTTGTTTCTCTCAAACATCCTCCAGATGGGAGAATTACTAGAAGAGAGAAAGAAAGAGAGCGAGAGAGTGATGGAAGGAGTGTGGGAGGTGGGTGAAGCCAGGGTTGGTTTTAAAAGTTCTATGTCACGTTAGCTTTGTGATGAAGGAAAAGAAGAAGCTTCCCATAGCGAGAGAAGAACAGGAAGACGGAACATGAGAAAAAGAGCATTACACCTATTCCCACCTGTCCTTGTTATCGTTGGTTTTCGTGTCAAGATAGGCGATTGTGTTGGTCATTAGTGTTCCCGTCCCCAACAGACCGTCTTAGTTATTACCTGTGAAAGGCTTCGTCTTCATTGAATATTCACCTCTATGGCTGCACCTGTCTAATTCAGCTGCAGAAATGTTGGAGATGTTCTTTAAATTCCCTTTCTTTTAAAGACAAATGAATTGGCTTAATGTGGAGCTGTAGACAGGCACGATGAAAATCAGTTAGATCTTATAACCTATTATGAATAATGGACTCATCCATGGATATCTGGAGGTATTTAATGATTGAGGAAGTGGAGGGCCTGCTACGGGTCTGCGCTCGTCTTTACATTTTGCCCGTTCCTCTCATTTCGGCGACCCGGTATGGGTGACACTGTCATTCGGCGGTTTCCAAATGAGCACTGGACCATCAGTGAGCTCTCGCATTAGGGGGACAGATGAACAGGGATGTGAGCTGTGACGTGGCGTGTTCGCACAGCTTCTCAAATGACAGCATGAAATTACTTTGGAATATGATGAAATAACTCGATGGGTACGTGTGGGAGCGTGACAAACACACTTTTCTATTATATATCTATCGTAGGGCCTTTTTTTGCAGTATTGCAATTATGAATCTCCAAAGACACACATTCCTGGTCACAACATTAGGTAACAATCAATTTCACTACAAGAGTGCACTACGCCATAAGGGGTGTGTAAATATTTTCATTACTGTAATGGCCCTTGTGCGTGCAGTTGCAAATTAAACAGTTCTACACCACTGCTAATAATAATGTTAAGCACTGTACATATTGTCACTGTCAGATGACAACTATGTATGTCACTTTTTTCAAGAGTAATACAAAAATGCTCAGTATTTCCCCCCGCCAAATAAGTGTACTATCAGATTTAACACCCAAACAGTAAATCTTTCACAATTGTTTGTTGACAGACTTCAGTCTGCACGGTCAGAACACGTGTGAGGATGTAGCTTGTAACGATGTGGAACGAGGTAAGCCAAGACTGATATTGTACTTTGAAACCAGCAGCCAGTATCATTCAAAGGCCAATTGGCAAACAATAACCACCTGATTTTGACTTGCATTTGTCTGACTCGATGCCTAGTGTATACTGTCAATCAACTGCTGAAAACATGTTCATTATCCAAACTCGGTTGGTTACCACATGGTTTATTAAAACAAAGTAATGCAGCTCGAGTCTCGACAGCGTGAAGAGTCTTGGGTCGTCTTCAAAACACTGGCTGAGCTGTGGTCTGAAGTGGTAGTACATGCTTTTGAGAATAGGTCTGGTGGCAAATACTTTTGATACTCAGTGATGCCTTGAGATACGGGTTTAATCTGTTCTGTTAACACATTTGTAACCACTCTTGAAACGACAGAAAAAAAGTATCTCAAGTCATCTTTCCCATTGAAATGAATGGAAATACATAACACGAAATTCTCGTTTCATGTTTAGTCTGACAGTAAACTTCAACTGGCAGTGGAAATACAGTAAATGGCTTGAAGCTTGAAGAATTGTTTACTATCTGCCAAACTGGTGCTTGTTGTGAAATTAGTTGCGGTCACTGCCACCATACAGCGCTTGGTATCTCAAATTTTTGCTCACAATTCAAAGCATAAAATCAGACCGAACGAGAGTAAGTGAAGTCGCTTGTATCTCAGGGCACCACTGTATTTATAAAAGGCATTTTCAATGCTTTTTAGATACAGTATAACCTTTCAATAGTACATACAGTTGAACACAGAGAATCAAAATCATTATGAAGTGGACTTGGGAACTAACCATTAATATATACATCATGTTCCAGGAGATCCAAGTATTTAACAGTACCGGTATCTGAACTATATCCTACTGTCCCTGTTCTAGAGTTGAGCTAAAATTGTTGAGGCTCTGTTAGGTCTTCTTCGGCCTTTTTAGGACTATGAGCTAATGTTTCATGAAAATCCTTCAGCTGATGATAAATCTATGAAGGTTGATGTTTGTAAAATATGGAAACATACCCATTGGGGCTGTGGCCTTTAAATTGTACCAAAGAAATAACTGAAGGCAGATTACAATTTGCCCTGACCTCCAATCTTCTCTGACAAGCCCGAGTACTGAAATCAGCTGCACCGTCATGTTCGGGTAAAGCTGAGCGTGGCTGCCTGAGGTGCGACTGGATACTAAACAATTATAGTTAGTTAGACGAGCACAGGTTAATATTCTCTCATGTACCTCTTTTCGTCCATTTCCCTTTTGTCTGACATCAATCTTGGAAGTTATGAGACCCCGTCTGCAATGATAAGCAGCAACTCAGATGTGCTCCGTGTCAAGGCTCCCGCATTATAGCCCCCTTCAAGCCTATGTTTTGCATAGCCTAAAGCATCTATTAAAATCCTCTTGTAAAATTCATAAAACAAAAATGTAGCAGGTCAGGTCTAGAGGGAGCTAAAGTAAGCTGCTTATTAACAAGGAGTCGAAAACACAGAACCAATTACAGATCCTGAACAAGGAGCACTCAGAATCAGCATTGGGGAATAAGTATTTCCTTCTTTTCTCTCCCCTTGAATTGGCCAAGGTGCAGGGGAACGAATGGGAGGTATCAGAGAGCAGGATCCTCGAATGGTAATTACAGAACGAGTGTTTAGTGCATCAAGCCAGAGTTGGAGCCATTCAAGTACAAAGTCATGTAAATCTTCACTTCGCCTCAGATAGTAAATTGGTGGGGTTTAAGAGGAATCCCAGTAGGAGAGGGGCTCTGGCGAGAGGAGCCATGAGCTCCAGAGATATGTTAAGGAATCTCTGTCTGGAATTTAAAAGTCCGCAAATTAGGCCTGATATTAGCCTTTTTTTTTTCCTTCTACCAGAGCCAGCAGAATGTGAATGAAACAGAATAAATAACTATAAGACGGCTTCCCGCCCTTGCTTCTTATAAAATGACATTAATCCTTTCATCTGCAATGACAGCTTACAAGGTTTGACCCGCTCCCCAGACAGCCATATAAGAGCAGATTTCTCCAGAGCCCATCGTTTCTTTTAATGAAAAATCCTCATACAGATCTCCGCGCACAACATTTAATATTGCCGCTAACTTACATCACTAAACAAGCTGATTAAATCGATAGGTACCGTAGTATCGGGCGACTAAATCAATTAGTTTTCAATTGGAGCAGGTCCCTTGTCAGTAACAAGCAGAGAGCACTTTTACATTCTTTTCATCCTGGCAAGTGAAGGGTGAAGTGCCTCTCAAGCGTACAAAAGTGAGCCCTTTGAAAAGAAAAAAAAAAAAAAAAGATCAAATGCGGCAAGTCCTCCCGCCACCGCCGGGTTTAAGCTGTAACTGACACTCCACATCTGGGATGGCGCATAGTGGTGGGTGGCGAGCTGACTGATTGCCACGAGTGTAACTCTCAGCATCACTCTCTCCACGGAGATCCATGATGAGGGGGGACAGTGTGCAAGCAATCTATGCGGGCCCCTCGCACCGATGCCAGTGCCACGTCTCCCGTAATGACCTCGGTGGCTAACGGGTTACACTGGGTATAATACACTGACGCAGGGTAATTCATTTGCACAAATGGATAATCCATCATATTTCTTCAGGCAATACATTCTGCACGGAGTTAAATGGATGCCGGATTAAGTTTCCAATACACGGTTGAAAAACAAATGGGTATTTTCAAGTTTGAATCAATAGGATTGCAGTATAATTTCTGTAAGTGATATTTAACAAGGACAAGGTGAGTGCATTTCCGGCATTTAATTACTGTATTTGTGCTTGGAAAGCTTATTGGGGGAATAAACAAAAGAGAATAATGGTGGTATTTTCATTGGTAGATACATTAATGTGCATCCATTTATTTTCTACTGCTTATTATTCAGGGGTCACGGGTGAACTGTAGCCTATACCATGTATATGCCTTTCAGTAAAATATGTATATGTATATGCCTTTCAGTAAAATCTAATTTGCAATTTAAGGTCATAATATACAGTGGAACCTCAAAATTCAAAAGCTGCACAAAAGCCCAGAGTTTGACATTGTGTCTGGTAATAAAAAAGAAGGGGGGGGGGGAAGTTCCACAAATGATCGTGTACACTGCAGTAATATATTTGTGTTGTTTTGTGCAGAGGATGAGGAATACATGCCTGTGAATATTGTTATACTGTATTTTCTGTCTACATGCTGATGTACCATTTGTGTTCAACTATCGGTTTCTTAAAGTGTTATATACCACGACGGATTTTTTATTTTATTTTATTTTGCTGCCACCATCTCATGCTCTCATCTCCAATTTTTGCTCGCAAGCCAAAGCAAAATATCTGTTGAGCGAAGGCTGAAAAAACTCGTACGTCCGGTACCATTGATTGAATAGCTTTATGATTCTTTATTTATGATTTGACTGTGGAATGCATTATTTGGATTTCCATTACTTTGTGTGGACAATTTGCTTCAAAATATGAACATATCGGAGGACGAGCACAATCCTGGAATGGATTGTGGCCGAGTTTGAATATCTGGAGGGGCCAAAGATTTAAAATATTGTTGCATGGTGGAAAACATAGGACATTTTTAAGAGTTAGTGGGCATGAGGGGACACACTGTGATGTTGTGGTTTCTGGGCTTGCTTGTGGCCTAGCTTGTGTTGTAATCCTTCCTGTTATCGCTCTCTGGCTAAAATAGGTGGAAGATCTTCGGACTATTGCATAATTGTTAACACACTTGTAAGAGTTAACAGACACTGCGGTACAATTACCAGTGAGTGGTGCACCGCTGACATTATCAGGCGGGAACCTACATTACAAAGGTTTCTCCGCTTGAAACAGCAATAAAGTGACTTTACATTCTCCCTGTCATGGCCCCTTTTCTCCCCTCTTTCCAATCAAATCCGGCTTCTACCAACGGAGTGATCCAAACATGACTTCTATTTGTGCATTAGGCAAATAAAAGCTGCAAGACATGTTGCCCACAACAGGATCTGCAAGCTACTTTATGCAGATTAATTGGAAGTCTTAGTGTCGCGATTTCAGTCGAGTACAGTTTGACTAACATCTTAACCTACTTAGTGCAATTAGTGCTTCATTAGAGGGGCTAACTAACTATTGCTTCTCTCCATAATGATGTGCAAGAGTGTAGACATAAAAGTACATAATCAATGGTTTCCAATTACTCCATGAGTGCAACCACTATTTCAAATAAACTGGATAATAATATAATAATATAGAGCCATTACAGCGTCCAAGGTAGCAGAACCATTTAATTGCAGTGCAGTTCTTCTCAGCTCCAAGATTTTTTCACACTAATGAAGTGTCATACAAAGAGGCTGTATTGATTTCTTTTTTCACCACACAGCCTCCACCACAAATATGTGATTATCCTTTTTATATCTGGCAGGGGATTAAAGTAATCTATAGCATCTAGCCTTTGCGCCTCCCTGACAGTGTGGAGCTTTTACCCTTTTCAAAATATATGCAGCTTCTGATGAATGAACTTTTAACAAAATGCTGCTCTGTTCTTTATTGTTTTGTCTAAAAACCTGGATTCTGAAGACATCATGCTGCATGTACAGCTGCCCGAGCCTTCAGTACACAATCATGGCATTTCAAGCCCTGTCATCCATGAGCCGGCCTGTTAGAGCTGACCGTCAGCTCGCACACACACAAAGGCTCAACAATCAAACAAATACACACAGTTTATTTGGAGATCTTTGTGAAGCTCAATAGAATTCATCACAGCTGGTTAATAAGGTTAATTTAATCCAATAATGTGGCCATGAAAATCACTACTTCCTCCAGAGCGCCGCACAAAAGCTCCCCGCTGTTCCCTGTCAAACATCCTCGGGCTTCACATAATAACAAGGCAGTCCATTTAAACTTGAAGCCGGCTACGTCTCTCATCCCTCCCTCACTCGCTTGCCCTCCCTTCTCTGTCTGCCTGCCTCGCCGTCTCCAGACCTGAGATGGACGAGCAACCTTAAGAGTACCACACGCTGGGCTGCCCTTCACGATAATAAAAAGCCATTACCTTGACCACTGACACAAGGCCAAGTGTGAGGGTCAGAGTGATATTTATTGATGAAACTCTGAGCTCCCAATCTGCTGCACTCAGTGTGCATCATACAGCTGTCAGCACAGACAGGGATCAGGCAGCATGATGGCCCGCGACATGGCCCATCTATAATTTATGAACTACATAGAAAACAACCAGGAGACAACAGAGAAGCCCTGGCTGCCCAGGGATTACCCCGCAGCACAGCTAAAGAGATCTGAGTGAGAAGCATCCGAGGGCCACGCGGGCCACGGTGATATGGGGCAGCAGGTAAGCGCAGTGGCTGGCGTTCCATATTCACAAGGGTCTCGCTGGGATCCATCTCTCTGGAGGACACTGCTGTGAATAATATAATGGACAGTGTTTACAGGAGGGATGTAAAGCGAGTGCGCTGGTGCATCACACAGCCCAGCGCACTTCAGCTGAGCCCAGTAAATGAGCAAAGAGAGGGCCAGCGGATGAAAACTTTCACACTTATTTCACCCCGGTGACCCCCAAATGTTGTTAGCAATGACTACGGACAACCACGGTAGCCGCTTAGTATTTGTCGGAAGTTAAAGAATTTCAGGGGAATACCTCTTTTCAATGTGAAGAATTCAGTTTTTATCTCCACCGGGGTTTTGTTTTTAAAAGCGTCTATTTAGCAGGCTTAACCAAAAACAACTTAATATGTTTCTATGGGCAAGGCCAGCGGAATACCAATCGTGTGTGAGTTTCATTATTTTTATTTGATTTTATTGTTTACAGAGTGAAATTGTGTTTGATCTCAAAATCTATTGAACAAATTGATGATCAAAATTAGCTTTGCTCATTTTCTGTATTCAATTAAGGGCCATTCAAGTTTGAATTAGTCTACCAATTGGAGGATAATAATGCTCAGTTTTTGATATTAATTTAACAATAGGGTTATTTATGCAGGTGTGATTTGGAGGGGGTGTAGAACTGCACTGCTGATTTTACCACAACACAACTTTTTAATTGAGTTGTCTAATATTTTGATACCATGCGACTAAATGAGGCAACCAAACTATTAAAAACAAATCTCATTATGATGTATGGAAATTCTACACCGCTGCAAATTACAACCCACATTTTCAATGTTCTAGAGTCTTACATTATGGAATGAGAATAAATTGTTATTTGTCATAGTATTAAATAGTATAATATACTCTAAAATAATAAAAGAACATTATGAAAAAAAGTATTTTTCTCCCCATAAATGTATTTCGTTTAAACTTTTTGTTGTCATTAACACAGTCTATTATTCATGTTATTATCTTGTACATTTTCCTCATGTAGCCTACAACCAGGGAAAAAAAAAAGCTTTGCAAGATGGCATACAAAAACTGGAAAAAAGCCTTCACAATCAAAACAGCTTATTGTTGCTGTAAATCAGCTATTTCCAAAGTGTGGTACGAGTACTATTAGTGATCTGTGGGATCTTTCTACTGGTACGTGAAAGAATCACGGAACTAAATTCATGACATTTCAAACATGCAATTAAATGAAACATTCGAATGAAGCTTGTAGCAACGCATACATCTTGTTTAAACTTTTTGTTTTTAACCCAGCACAGTGCATTTTTTTTACTTTTCAAGTACGGTATATTTTTAATACAGTTCAGTTGCAACTATTAAGTAGAGTACAATGCATTCGCATTAAATCTTAAATCTGAACTCTTTGTTTTTAAACAATTATTCGAGTATTTTTTATTTGATTCTTTGTGCAATACATGTTTATTGAATCATTATCAAGTTAACTATTTTTTATCTTGTTATATTTAAGCTAAGTCTTAATGTTCAAACTCTGCATAATGTTACAGTGGCTGACAATAATGAGCCACTCTACCAAATCAGTTCCATTTGCATGTTGTAATGCTCTAAAAAAATAATAATCATCATTTTGTTCTGTCTTTTTGTAATTCTTAATCTGATAATACACAAATTGAATTGCCCAAAATGTGTATTGTCCCATCTCAGGCAACTTTTTATTTTATTTTTTTTATGTAATTGTTTTATTGTAAAGAACCTTCTCCTTTGAGTAATAGGGTTAACAGTAAGAGGAGTGAGTTTTTCGCGAAGAATTAGAAATGTGGACCATGTGACATTTTCATTGGAGGAAATGAGTTAGGGTAGGGTGCTAGGTCAGAATAAAATACATTTTGAATAGAATCTTTGTAAGAAAATAAACTTTAATTATAGTTTGGATAAGGAGTAACACGATTATGTACAATATCTAAATGGTAAAGTCAAATTTTACGAAGTGTGGACAGGCAACAAATTTCTGATGTTCAATGTAGTTAAATTAATCCTCTACATTGTAATTTGTTACGTTTTTTTTAATATGCAATCAGATTAATGTGCGGCACACTTTTCTTCATTAAATATGTATTTTAGAGGTAATTTTATCATGCATTTATACATTTTATTCCCTGGTTAAGCAAATGGCACCGATTTTAGGGAATGGCCCAAATATACTTTTTAGGAATAAAACCTCTGTCTTGATTTTAAGGAATGTTAAGCCTATTAAGTTACTGTATTTTTATGTTGGCCATGATGTTGGAACTTAGTGTGAAAAGTCTGAGAATCACTTCTGTAAATCACTCGTTCTTTGATTCGTGAAAAGTTGACTGCATACTCACGTGTATATGCGTGCATCAACCAGCACATCATTGTGTCGAACATCACATCCATCCAACAATACAAAACATTTGTTTTCAGTTTGACTTTAATAAGTGTGACTTCTCTTGAGAGAGAAAAATAATAATGGTTTACAGTGGTTTAAGTTGGCATTGTTATGTGTTTTCTCTTTTTATTTTGAACCCCACTTGACAGTTCTTTGTGGAAACCTTTAATTGCAAATTCACCTCTAGTCCATTTTTTATCACAGGGGTATTCTGTCTCCATTCTTGAATTCCCACTCAGATCAAATGCAATCCTTCATCAGCCAATTTCCCTGACACTTCATTTTTACCCACCGAATTCATCTCTACACGCTACAGACAGACACGCGTTGCTTTTGATCAATAAATAACCATATAATTGAATACTGCTGCATCCCAAATGAAGTCCTCATTTACCAAGCTTCAGTAAACAGGCTCCATTCTTCGCCTATCTAACGCTGACATTTCAGAATTCAAACACATTCAGGGCAGTCGTTGTACCAAGCCTCTGCAGCCCACTTAGACTCTCTTTTCAATATGGAACTAAACTGCCACCCAATAAATTATTCTGGGCATCTCTAAAGTCATCACACATTTATTTTGGTCTCGCATCATAATTCAAAGCGTGGCGCACAATGGATTTTCTCAAAATGCATGGTAATTCCTTGCTGCAGAGCAAAGTTAGGATTCATTTATACTGGAGTGACAGCATAATGCAGAGACGTCAAAATCCATTTAACTGTTCAATGCCTTGGGATTTATTTTTAGATCCAATTGAGATTTAACTGATGGTGAAAAATATGCAGTCAGGTGTGTTTACCTCACCTTTAAGGAACGTGTTATGGTTCCAATTAATCTGTTATTCCTGTCACTAAAGGCATTGTTTATGTCAGAACTGTCACGGCGCTCTGGGCTTTGTTTTCCCGAGAATGGCATTTAATTTCGCAGTCTACTTTCATAACTATAGTCATTTAAAAGGGTTGCATTTTATTTAGAGACACTTAAGATAACTATGCACCAAATGTCTGTCTGTTACCTTGACCGCAGACCGATCTAAACGATCATCCACACTTTTAAAGACATTCAATTATATTATGTGTTCCTCTGGAGAGGTGTGCACAGAAGAGAAGATAGAGTCTGAGTGGATGCGAAATTGCATTACTGTGGACATAATGCTCATTTAGCATTGTTAGCTTTGTAAATGTATTCCAGTGCAAAACAGTAGAGGCCTGATTGGTACTTTGGCATTTTAGTGGGGTGATGCCCAAGAGATCCACTTAGTCAATCAAGCGTTATCCAAATGCTGCGTAAGGATGAAGATTGTTCTAAATTAAAGTGATTTGAAAATGAGATATTATCAGGCAGTATCTCCATGTGCAAGCAGGAATGCGCATTAACTGTTACTGACACAGTACTGCGGCTTTTAGATGTAAGCAACTGTACCGTACTGTGTACTGAGTGGGGCTGGCGGCTCACTGTCTGAGATAGGAAAGGGCAGGCGAGAGGATTTTTTTTTTTTCCTTTCTTCGACAAGGATTTTTTTGTGTGCAGTTATGGTCCATCATTATTAAATGTCTCTCGCTGGATGAGAGAAGCGCTTTATCAAAAACAGCCATTCATCAGGCGCCGAGCAAGACAGCTCACATCTGACCTCTGCGGCAATAATGCCGCATCAAGTAGGCCAACTACCTAGTTTAGTGGCAGAGCAGGGAGCAGGGGCCGGCTCCAAGATTAAGTGCGCTGTTTCAGGTTTTCATTCCCATGGGCTCCCCCGGCTGATGTTGTATTGATTGCAAAAGTTTACCAGTAAGTATCACAAACAACAATAGCCAGGTCAACGATCGGTGATGCCTGGACCGCTATTCCCCCCGGTGAGGGTGGGGGGCTACATGTTCAGGGCTAAAGCGCTGCTATCATCATAGCTGTGTATGGTGCACAGGCGGCTCTAGTGAGTTGGGGGAAGAGAAGTGCGCTACTGACATTTAGGAAAGCGATATGTCAGTGTGAAATCAGCAGGCGTGAGATAATTACAAGACTTTGCATTATAAAAGGCTGCATCGACAACCTGTCCACAGAGGTAGATCCTCTTTCATATGCTACTCTCATCAGATTTAATGGTTTGCTAATTCTTTCAACGTGAAAGTTTGCTATTTCTCTGTAGTTTTAGAGAAGCAAGATCCAAGTGGAAGTCAAATCATCAAATGTACTGCACACGAATCACGTGAACACGACTGAAGTTGACCATCGTGAAAAGAATTACAGCTGGCGACTCTTCCCCGCACACCAAGCAATTGAGCACCGTACATTTACCGATGGGCTGCAACGGAAAAACTGCAACTCTATCAGGCTCCGCGTACAATACTGTGCTGTATTAATTTTTATTGAACCACAAAAACATGGCCTGATTGTCAAGGAAGAGGCGAATGGCTACAAAAGAAAGGAAATAAGGAGACTGTAGATATTTTTGAACGGCTTTTGGCAATGATGGAGCACCCCATGATCGATCGCCCCATTCGCTGACTGTATTCATGCCTTTTGGCGACAGAGATACGCACTTTGCTTTCTAGACACATTTCAGTTTCAGTTTATTTTTGAAAGGGGACAATGCAATTTCATAAAACACATGAAGTACACATGGTTAAAAAAGCCAGAATTAGCCAGAAGGCTAGTTTTCATCTGTAGTCCCCTGGCCAAGATGTAAAAAAGCAGTAGAATACATCTACAAGACAATATAATGCATGATACATAATCAAACTATACTATTAAGAGAGAATGAAACCATAATTATTTTGATCGTAACAAAAAAAACAACATAACATACTTGTCTTTTTAGTGTTGGCATCTATAGGTGTTAACTAGCCACATTTTCAGTTTTTTTGTGAAGGCCTTGTATGTTGTAAGCAGTTTAACCTCCTTAACATATGATCTATAGCATATAATATAGCATTATTGTATAGGTTATTACATGGTATTATTGTA
This sequence comes from Phycodurus eques, assembly GCF_024500275.1. Taxonomy (NCBI): domain Eukaryota; kingdom Metazoa; phylum Chordata; class Actinopteri; order Syngnathiformes; family Syngnathidae; genus Phycodurus; species Phycodurus eques. The sequence goes on from NC_084536.1 coordinate 16,923,431, forward strand.
AAAACACAAATGTGGTGCATTAAGATACAAGTTCAACCCTGCTCGTAACTCACAAATCATCTTCCCCATTGAAATGAATGGAAATGCAATTAATCAGTTCCAGCCTCCCTGAAAAAAAAAAAAACGTTTTGTTTTTTATCAGGAAAATAGCACTCTATAATGTTTACCTTTTAAAACATATAGTAATAACAATTAAATAGAATGTAAAAAACAAAACAGTTTGTACATCATGATGAATTAACTACGATTCCGACTGGTGTGCACGGCTTGGCCACCGGGTGGCAGTACAATACCGTCATGAAGACACAAACGAAGAAGACAATCAGTGTGAGTGAGTTAGTAAACTGCAGTAAGATTAGACGTTTTCCGCAGAGGATAAATAAAATGTGCCTGTGATTATTTATAGTAGTAGTATAGTAGGCCTACAATAGTTATAGTTGTCTGCATGTGTTGATGCACCTTTTGTGTTATGCATTTAAAGCGTTATAACACCACAACTATGCTATTCTTTAGCCAATCTATGGTGTTTTGCATTGTTTGTTAGTTTTAACCAAAAGGACTTTCCTAAGGCAAAGCCAAACCACATATGGTTTGGTTAAATACACAATGTGTGATTCTCCTTGTTTTATGTGTAGTATGACAAAAAACTTCAACTGTGAGTCTTTTTTGAAGAATTGATCATTATCTGCCAAACTGCTGCTTGCTGTAAAGTGCTGAGTTGAGTTCAATGCCCATGTAGCACTCCTATCTCAAAATTTCGCTCACCAGTCTGAGCCAAAAATCTACCGAACCATGGCTCGTATCTTGAAAAACTCGAAAACTAAGTCGGGTCACTCGTATCTCAAGGCACCAATGTACTGTATATAATGTATTGGTGCCGCTTGGTGGCGCCAGCCAGCCAGCTGGGTCTCGCTGAAGGTTAAAACCCAGAAACATGAATTTTTGATGGACTGTTACATCTTCACGTTACGACACCATTCACCGGCAATTAAAATGTTGAATCCAGATTCTAGAACCCCGCACACGGCACCACGATGGTCAGGTCAGTCAGTCCGCAGCGGTCGGCCTTTAAGGAACAAGAACAGAACTGAGAGTATCTTCAGAGGGACACAACACTAACCTGCGCAGGCATACATACATGAAAGGTCTGAGTGGAACATGATTGAGCCTGAGGCCATCTGCGGCAGGCTGAATGATAGCGCATCCTTGGCCCTGCACGGAGGACAGCACACAACCCTCCATCACAGTGCTACTGGACCATTACCCGGGGATGGCTACAGCTATCCGCGCCAAAGCCCGCCTCCTCCACTGCCCCTGAAGCTAATCATGTGATTTGATGCAATGACAGCGTAATGACACAGATTGGTGGCGTGTTCAATTTCTCCCTGCTGGAGGCTACAGTGGAGGCGGTAAACACTGGAGACCACGAGGCCCAGAGATCCAACATTAGGAAAGAGGTTAAGGTGGATCCCCAAGTACTCTCCAAAGTGAAATCAGGATGAATGGTACTGCCGAGGGGTTCTTTTATGTCCTTGAGTAACTATATCTCACTTAATGATGTACATTAGCCACCATAAAACTACTCAGAGGTACAAGCCGTTAATTAATGCATCTGCATTACCAGCGAATGAGAAGAATTGAGTTGTTGGGCCCATTGGACCAAATATTAAAGGTGCAATCTGTGGGACCATAATATCCTTTGTCTACCCACAGCATACCCTGGTACTAAAATCCCACAGACGGTATGGTAAAACTTTGAACCTATCTCTCATTGCTGTATAAAAAGACACTTTACTTTTTAATGGTGGTGTTAAAGTACACTATTGGTACTTGTATTTTGGATGCAAACATAAATTACTGCAGGCAGTTGTATATTTGGTCAAGTCCAAGTTTAATTGGTTCCAAGACCACGTTTGTAACTCAAAACACTCAAATCATCGTTCCCCATTGAAATGAATGGAAATGCCCTTAATCCCAAAAAGACACGCACACAAAAAATGTGTAACATGTTCTTAAAGTGGTGCTAAGCAGGCCCTAAGAAATTGCATGTGAATTCGACACACCACATAGAAGAGTAATGTGAAGAAGCCTACCAAATTTGAATAAATAAATAAAATCACTAAGTGTATAAAATCAGGTTTCAAAACTTGAATAATAAGGGCCACCTCTCAGCCTCAGGCGCTGTGTGGGCTTGTCGAATGGATGCACCAAAAGGAATGAAACATACTGAGGGGTGATAGTTTATACGATGTAAAATCACGTTAGGAGGCTTGACTTCAAAACGGAATGGTTATTGTGAATACTGTGAAAAAATAAGCACACAAGTCAAACTCACCCCAGGTTGTTAGCCAGTCGGCACTGCCCCATTCATTAGTATCAAGTTACTTTTTTACTTCTTCATTTTATGGGAGCTTAAATAACGTCGCTGAGCTGTTCTGTAAATTGAGGCATCTAGCGAAGACGCATTTTCAGGGTGTAGCCATCGTAAGCTTGCTAACTGCACGCTGGAGTGGTAAATGGGTCTTGTTATGGAAGCTAGGCACAGCTAACTCACAACTGAGCAGCATAGCCAAACAAAATGACGTCACTTTGTCCTTATATCGTGGGGGAGGGAACTCGCGCAAGATAGTATACGCCCCAGCCCAACGATGTCACGGGGCTGTGTTTTAGCCCCGCCCACAAAATGAGGAAAATTCAAACAGTGAAAAAGATGCTTAAGTTATAGCTCAACAATTCAGCACTATATTGTTATAAGTCTTGACACGTTTTCAGCACTTATCTTCAAACATATTTAATGTATTTAGAAACAAAACACGGATATTTGCTTAGAGCCTCTTTAACAAGACAGAAAATAGCAGTCTCCAGTATTGTACATTATAAAAACATACAGTTCCAAATAAATAGCATTTAAGGAATTGAACAGTTTGTGCATCATGATTTCATGCTTTACTTCATTTTGCTGCTTGGCCACCAGGGCGAAGTATTCTACATGGACACACTACACGTAGAATGGATGATGAAGCAAGAAGACACTCACAACTAAGCTTCAATAACATTTGTCGTTTTTCACAGAGGATGGAAAATATATGCCTGTGCGTATTGCTGTATGCTCCGTCAGCATGCGTTTCTACAAGTTTTATTCAAATATACTGTATGTTGTTTGAAGGTTTATAATTACATCGATGATAGTTTTGTTAGCCCGTCTATGGCGTTTTGGATTGTGTGTTTGGATTAAGCTAGTTATGTTGTTTGGTTAAATAGAAAAAAAAGGTATATTTCTCTTTGATTGAGTTTGACAGTAAACTTCCATTGGGAGTGACAATAAACCGCTCAAAGCAAGCACCTTGCCTTTATTTTGACCAATTGCTCACTCTTTGCCTAAGTGCTGCTTGTTGAGAAGTTTGCTGCCACCATCTCGCGCTCGTAAATAAAATTTTCACTCACAACTCTTGACAAAATAAAAAATAAAAAATCGTCAATAGCACATATCTCGAAAATCTTAAGTCGGGTCACTCGTACAGTACGTCGGGGTACCACTGTACTTAGGCTGACCACACCTTCCCCTTACACTTTGCTTTGAATCAAGTCAGATAGATGAATGCTCGTCAAAATCTGTTCGCTGCCTTTTGAATGACAATGAATCTGAAGGAGGAATGTCCTAACTTCATAAAGACTGAATAAAGAGATGCTGAGATTGTTGAAGTACTCTTCCAAAACACACACAATTTCAATGTGATCCAAATACAACTTTGACTGGTGTTCTGCCCATGAAAAAAGTTTCTCATGGACCACTATGATTCCTATGTATTCCTCAGTTTCTGCCAGTGGGATACAGAGTGATCGGAGTTAGTTTGGAGCCTGATAGCTGAAACAGGTAAACGCAACACTGGTTTATAGGTAGGTTGTGGATAATCATAGCAATTTGAAATGTCCTTATTCCACAAGGACAGAGACACATCATAAAAGTAAGTTTAATATTCCCTCTTAATAAGCACTATTGTTAGTTGAATTTAACCCAATTATGTCTTTTTCAACTGACGTCTTTAGCACCACAAGCTGAATTCTGTACGACAGGAGACAATGAGCTGACACTCACTGTAAGCTTCCAGGAAGACAAGTGGAGCTGCAATGTCAGGTGACAATTTTCTGCAGGTTCATCCACTCCATCTGTCTGCTGTCGCCCTACGTTGTTTTCGTCATACATCTCACACAAGCGGGCTTGTGTTGCCATATTTGCGACATCGCTTTGTTTTTGCTGAAATTATTCCTGAGTGCCTGTTCTCACTCTCTTGCTGTCAAGAAATGGGAGACCATTGTAGATCATCACTTTGAGGAAACGAAAGACTTTCGCTCGTACAGTTCTTCGTACGTTTACTGCAAAACCGACACATAAAACAAATAATAATGACACGGAGCAGCAACACATACATACAAGAATACGGCATATTCTTTAGGTTCTGTAGGAACAATGACTATTACTAGATCTTGCAGTAGTTGGGGACCTTCTCTGCCTCTTTTTCTTGCTCTTAATTACAACTGTACGTTGCATCCTACATCCAGTCGAGCTCAGTGCTTCCCGGCATGTGGCAGCGGAATGTGGTACTACATTGAAGGTGCGCAAATCAAAACACATTTTTGCTAAAGTTGTACACTGTAAGGTGGCACGGTTAACAACTGGTTAGCAAATCTACCTCACAGTTCTGAGGACCAGGGCTCAAATCCCGGCCCCGCCTGTGTGGAGTTTGCATGTTCTCCCCGTGCCTGCGTGGGTTTTCTCTGGGTACTCCGGTTTCCTCCCAATTATATAATTGAAGACTCTAAATTGCCCATAGGTGTGAATGTGAGTGCAAATGGTTATTTGTTTATATGTGCCTACTACTAAACCTACTTGTGGGTGAGGATGATGGATGGCCCTCGACAAAAACAAAATAACAGCCACTGTATACTCGTTCTGATTATCCTTATTTTCAGGGGGAGAAAAATTATTTTGAGGTCTCACCACCACTGAAATACCTCCCACGAACCAGCTGTTAAGAGTACCGTTATCTGGACTATAATCCTGTCTGTAATGTGTCCTCGTTAACAAAGCACTGCTGTCCCACACCACTCGCAACACCAGGAAGGCCTCAGGCACCACCGGAATTAATTACAGACAAAAGCGATGGTGTTTGCAATTGTCATGGCAAATTTATCACTGGCCACTTAACGTGCCTCATCTGAACTGATGCACACTTGCTGAATTGCCCCAAGGCATCTTATTCTTCCTCCTCAAAGGGTGGGGTGGAGACATGGCAGTGTGTGTGTGTGTGTGTGTGTGTGTGTGTGAGTTTGTGTATGCATGCATGCGTGTGCGTGCGTGTGTGTGTGTATAGAGAGGTCTGCATCTGCTGGGGGCCTGGCCAAATCCTGGGCTGGAGGCACTGTGTGCTAACAATGCCCCCAGCAAATACAACATGGAGAAGTCTATGACAAATGTTAACACCCGTCTCCACCCCCCTCGTTCTCAACTCACTCGGCGAGGTCTCCAGAGAGAAGCGTAAAGCCGATCTTGACAACTTTAATTCTGTCATTTTGGTGATGATAATCCCTGATATGTTCGGATGTGGTGTCAGTGGTTATTTGCCACTCACCGAAGTACAGCTTTACATATCCTGAATCAATGATGAAATCTTGCTGAAATTTGTCAATGAGGGTATACCTTGTGAAAATAAGACAAGATGGACTGCGACTGCTACTAATAATGATAAGTAAGATGACATATAGCATTTATATGTTACATTAAGATGCTTAAAAGTTCATTATTTTTTCTAAGAATTTATAAATGAATTTACAGTGGAGGTCGTATAACTCAGAGCACATGAAAGTAAAGTTGCCCAAAAATCCAGTAGTAGATTTCTTTTGTGCCACCACTGTAGGGTTTCAGTGTTGTAATAACGACCATAAAATGGAACTTTTTTGTTTTTTTTTTTAACAAGAATATGTTGTATTGTGCCACCACTAATCAGAACATGCCATTCTAGTTAATATTGCACTCGTGGAATAAGAATTAAACAGAGTAATTCATCAATCTCAAGCAAACTCAGGGCGCGGCCATTTCAGGCAATATCATCCTCTGCTGACGAACGAAATTAACGTCACAAGTTCCCCCGCAAGTTCGCAGACTCTGTGTATGCTGCGAGTTGCTGACAGGATAGTTTGAACCTGAACTTGCTAAAATGGATCCTGTCAGCAACCGCAACATACACAGGGAGTCTGCGAACCTGTTGCCCCGTGTATGCTTCCCGACATACGTAACCATCATGGGGAAAATTAACATCACACCTAACCCCACTTCAATTTATTTTTACTATTGATATTATTACATATCATTTGCTTGTTTTGTTAAAAGTCATCAATCAATGTATCATTCACTACTTGTCATGTCATGTCATACTGTAAAAGCATGCAACATTATTTGGATGCTTTGCTTTTTCTACTTCATCATAAAAGTAACTCACAGCAAAGGTGAACTACATTCAGACTTTCTTTTTAAACTCGCCATTTATCCAGGTGTTGATTTCAAAGGTTGTCCCACATGTGCATTTCAGCATAAGTCACTATTATCTTTCTGCTTGTGTCGCGAGAAACCTAACAGCTAAGCTCAATAATAATGCAGGGGGAAGCTCAATGGTAGCCCAGTGGTACAATATATATATAATATATATATTATATATATATTATATATAATAGCGCCAAAGGACTCCTGCCTCTCTTAAACAAATATGCAGGTGCGTCTGTTCAACTTACAGTTCATATGCAACAACAACCTTGTATCCACAAGCGCATAATGTCTCATCAGCACTGATCGGTTATCAATTAAAGCAAAAGCATCTCATTATATTAATGAATGGCTTCAGCTTGTAATAGCCCCGTCTTATTGATGTCTGAACACGGTAAGCAAAATCCCCCTTATGCAGCATCGGCAGCTGAGAGAGAGCGGTTTTGCAGCAAGGAAGAAAACTAAACAGGCAAAGGGAAGCTGAAGGACACACCAGGCTACTCTCAGAGGGACTGCATTCATTCCAGCAATTGTCATGCAAGCCTTGTTGTAAGTAATAATGTGGCCTTTAATGACGGAATGATGGACCTGCCAAACACTGCTTCTCCTTTCTGCTGGCTGCATGTCCCCGCCGCCCGCTTCACACACACCCATCTGGGACAAATTACCATATCCTCATCAATTCACAGGCCACTTTAACATAATCCATATTTGTTGGATAGATTCTGCGGCAAGCCTCCCCGTGCAGCGGTCATATGACACTATGACACACTTCAAGGGCCTGACTCCCATAAAGCATGCTTGGACAGCTGAGCAATTCATAAATGTAAAACAGTGATGCAGAGCTCCCCCCCCTCCTTGTACCTGAAGGGACAAATCCCTTTTGGTCAGACATCTCCAGACTGTTACCTGGCTATCCCTCCACAACAGCACTCTGGTTTTTATTCTTAGCGTTCAGGAAAAATGAGAAAAGGGATCAAAAAGGAGCCAATCTGCTGTCATGGCTAGCAGTGTAGAATACTGGTGGAGAATATGCTGAGTTGCTGGGGCATGTCTAAATATGTATGTATGCGTCACTTATCAAAAATAATGCCATATTTTTATTTTTTGTTTGCTTGACTAACGCTTTGTTTTTATTCAGAACTGTAAAATCAGAAAGCTGGAAAAAGTAACGGTATCGGCCCTTGTTTTTACTCTCGATTGTCAATACATCTCGTGAGGTTTGTGTATTTTATAGTATGCTGTACCAACATTTGCAAAGGCTTACACCACCACTTACAATTTATAATTGCTTGTTTAAATGGCAAGTAGTAAATAGAGTCAGAGTGAATAAGGTGATGTTTTACTCCTGATTGCACATGTATAGTTGACCTAATGAGACGTTCCCCAAGAGCTGTGCAATCTTTATTTAAATTAGTCTTCTCCAGGACAAATATCTTGGCATTTATTTGTTCGGTCATGTGTCTAAAACTGTTTATGGCAAAATAAACCAAAACTGTAATCGATCAGCGAATCCAATATGGCCAAAACAAATAGCAATCCTAGTTAAACATTTTATTGATACAGTAGTTTAAAGTCTCGAGTGTCCTTATACATCCTTCACCCACTGAAAGCATAGCCTGTCATAAACCATCATCGCAAACGTCTTTTCAACCCAGGAATTTCAAGCACCTCCTGTCAAAGAGAAAGCAAAGCTCTCGGGATCATGACACGCAGAAAGTCACACGGCTCTGGGCCTGATGCTTCTCAAGCGCTGAGCTGTCTGGTGGCCAACGGGGCCAGAGGCTGAATTCCAGGAGACACGGTTAAATACAAATCCTCACTGTACTGCATGCGTGGGACAGTACATGGATTCATCAAAGCGCACAGCATGACGCTTCTCATCAACTGTCTCGTGTATGTAAACAGGAACCTCCGCGATGTGTATCTTGACTCTGGTTTAATATCGTTGTAGGGCTAAAACGATTAATCGAATAACTCAAGTAATTAGATTACAAAAAACATTGAAGCAAAATCTCTGCCTCAAAGCTTCGTAGTTATAATCTTTCCACACAGACTAATATTACTGCAGACTTATGCACTATTCCGTGTGGAAATATGTTGGAAAGATGGCGGTAAGCCAGGGGGCAAGAGTGCATAAAACACAAAGAATGTCCAAAGTTTGGGATCATTTCACACTAAAAAAAGAGATAAAGTGTTATGTGTCCACTGTAAAGGAGAACTAACTTATGTACCAAAACACCACGTCTACAATCGCAAACACACGATGTTAGCTAATTAAATGTGCAGCCTACCATCGCTAGTTAAAACGTATTGTAATGCCTTCACAAGTAGTCGACGATACACTGCCGCCAGTGCACTTTCAATCGCGTTACTGAACAAACTGTAACAAAATAAACGCGATAAGCACATTTATACTCAAGCTGCTACGAACACAAGAGACGCCCAGGCACTTAACGCACAGCCCGCGTTAGCAACGGTTGCTACTGTATGTTGGTAGCATAACTTACTTGTAATGGAGTGTTGCTATTTTACTATAGGTTATCGGTTAGATTTTTGCCAGGGGAATGTATTATTAATTAAAAATCAAAAAGAGTTCATAAACTTACCTGTGGCGCAGGAAAGTTACGAATTTTGGTTCTGAAGCCTCTCACCTGCCTGTTGCGTCTCTACGTCTGAAAGGCAGCATCTACATTCACCCTTGTTTCGTCTTTGGATCTGTCCAATTCCTTCTTTTTAATTTTTCTTGGGAACCAGAAGTGGATATTCCATCATAGTTTCAGCAAAGCTCCTCAAGCCCAATGTAACAGGTAACAGCACCAGACCGCGGAGTTGTGCCCGTGTGCCCGCGAGTCCACGAAAATGATCGACACCTTCAAACAGTGGGGTTCGTATGAGGCTCGGCATGGACTCCAACATGGAACACGTCTGCCTACACCATGAGGGGTGACTCGTATCTAATGACTCCCAAACATCCCGATGATGGAGGGGCAGGTGTCTTCATCTTGAGCATGTAGTCTCACACACACGCACACTGTGGATGTAAGAGGACGTTAGGCTGTGCGGTAAAAACTTACAAAGCTCTGTGAATCTCTGGTTGATTGCGCGACTAAATCAATATGACACTGTGTCAATCCATCTAAATTTGGCCAAATGTTTGTCCTCAGTTCTCATTTAATGAAGAATCAAATCAGCAAGCCTTTCAAGCAACAACAACAAAAATGTGCGTTTTGGGAGCAAGTCCAAGTGTTTGCCCTCGTAAACACAAAGCCCTCATGTGACTGGGAGAGGCCTCAGTTGGGCAGACAGCAGAGGGACTTAACAAAGCTAATTAGAAGAGGCTGACATGTTCAAGTGAGCTGCTGCTCGCGAGTCGGCTCTATCACATATGTTCCCTTTGTGGCGGCTGAAGTGGCTCCTTTGTTTGGGAATTGATAGCGTTTCGCTCCACCATCCCTTCGGGTAGAGGCACTGACCTGCGGAGGCCCCGACAGTGAAAGAAGGATCTTTCTGCCTCCCCGATGCCGGCTGCTCCAGCTGTCCCAAACCCTCCCAAACCTTGCCAGAGCCATGGACGCGCGGCAAGATGGGCAACACCTGTAAAAAGAGTGAATACCACACCTCTGCCCAGAGCAGCCTGCCCACCTGCTACCAAGCTCTCTGGGACCTGCAGCTTAAACGCTCATTTTGTGCCTCTCAGCACGGGACTTATTGATATAAATAGCTGTGCACAAAGTGCACACTCTGTTTTCTCTTGGTCTGATGCAGAGAGAGTGTGTGTGTGTGTGTGTGTGTGCGTGTGTGCGTGCGTGCGTGCGTGCGTGCGTGCGTGTGTGTGTGTGTGCGTGTGTGTGATTAGACTCTATGGCGGCCTCTTTCAGGTGGGGATGAAATATGAGGAGTTTGGACACTGGTTAAATGTCAATCTCTGCTAGACTTACTGAAAATGATTATGGTACATTTCACTTAGATTGAAACGGACAACAACACTCTAGCACCGGTCTTAAACAAGGATTCGATATCTAATATGTAGCCACAATATGCTCTGTATTAAGCATTACAGATGCTGCAATAGATTTAATGATGACCTTACCATTTGTCTTGATTTAGCATGTCCTTCCTCTGCGCCGAAGGGAAGGTTTGTCCTTGAACCAGATATCCAATACAAAAAGGTAAGAAATACAAAGAGAAAGAAATGCATGCTAATTGTAATTTTACAAATAATGCTTCACTCAGATTAATTATTTGTGTTTACAAAACCTAAACACCACAGTCACACATTAAAGCATTAAATAGCTTCATAAGGCCAGAAACAAAGTTTGGAAAATAAAGTCCATCTCTTTCATTCACCTCGGCCTGCTTGGCAACAGATTAATTGTCACCCATTAAGATGACAAGACAATTTGTGGAGAAGCTGAGTGTAAATAAATACGCTGAGGAGGAGATAATACATCAGGCTGCTGACCAGGCTTTTCCATTACAACAGCACATTTGTTTCCATACACGGTGGAAGCGACTGGGCGAATGGCGCCTTTCCTTCATGAGGTGCAAGCGTAACTGTCTTGAAGAAAATAAGGACTCCTTGACATTAACTTTCATTACAAAAGTCATCTCGCCTGCCAGACGAAAAGGGCTCTCTGCTCAGTTTGCTCATAAGCAGGAAAAGACATAATACAGAACCCTACGCAGGTAACAATAGTGTTGTCTCCATTATGGTGCGATAAAGCCACAGCAATAAGACACTCACTATTCCAGACGCCAGCACGGTAAAACACCAGCCTGCATTGATTTTTAAGCAAACAGAACCATTCAAAATATGATTTAGAATGTGTTTAATGTGCAACTTTAAATTTACTTCAACTGATTCTCAAAGTGTGGTACATGTACCGGTACCTCAAGGGCCTCTCTCTTGTAATCATCGAATTAAATGATCAAACTGTGCATAATGCGACAGTGGATTAAATGTTCTTTTAATCCATTACCGTACATTTTTTTAAAATTAAATTTAGCTTTAAGCTAACAAACAATGTAAAATGCCAGCAATGGGCTAAGAAATAGCATTGGTGACACAGTATTATAAGCCTTTAAGCAACGGCTATTTGAACACAAACAGTGGAGCAACGCATGAAGACATAAAATAACAATACTTACAGGAATATATTCTTTATCCTCTACTAAGAACGACTAATATTGCTGCATTTTACTGTGCTTAGAAGATACTTTCTTCTTCGTTCTGTATTTTTTTGGTAAGCATTCTACTGCCCCCTGAAGGAAGGAGCAGCACAATGCCAATGGGTGTTGAAGCATGAAATCATGTTGCACAAACTGCTTAATTCTTTCCATTTGATTGAATTATGTTTTTACTATATATTTTTTTTAAAGTACAATAAAGTACAGTGCTAGTTTTCGTTACAAATGTGTTTGTTGTTTTTGTTTTTGGGGGGAGCGGAACAAATTAATGGCATTTCTATTCATTTTAAAAGGGAAAGATGATTTGAGTGTTTTGGGTTATGAGCATGGTCACAGAATCAATTAAACCTTATTGTATAATGTTACAAATGTTAAAATTATAGTATTTTTTGAAGTCGTGCTCGGTATAAAAGGTTGAAGAACCACTGTGCTAAAGGATTTCTAGAAGGTGATAAAGGGAAGGAAGGGAAGTACACCCAGTGTGGCTGTATCGATTCTGCAGTAATTGATCTGATGGGTCCTTGTGATAATTGACAATTATCCCTGATTACCAGACAGGGGCCTAAAATCAGTTCAAGAAAATGGCCAACATTACGGGATGTGGTACAATGGCTGAACAAAGATAAATCGATACTGCTCAGAAAGAACAGGAGATGAGACTAACACTGAACTATGTGGTGCTCTGCCAATAAAGTGCACAGTTCATCGTAAACATAATACAACATACAACGAAGGGCTATAATGAGCACGGTAATCATTTAAGATTAGAACACGAGCTCATGCCGTTTGTTGTAAATGAAGGGCTCTTTAATGTGAGGGTATTTATCCGCTGCAAAAGTGCCACGTCTGCATGTGTGTGTGTTAGTGTGTCCCTGTGTGTCCATATTTCTCCATTACTACGTGTGTGACCCCGACTGATTGCTCCTCTTGATTCAAGCAGACAGATGCAACTCACTGCGGCTTAATAAATATAGGGGCCCTGGGGATCTCAGCTAAACAGTTCTATTAAGTTGGAAACATGTCCGCCAATATAAAAGCAGCCTGACCCCGAAAAAGGTCAACTGTGACACGCATGTTTACCCCGAGAAAACAAAACCGGGGCTGGAAGGTCTTGTTTTGCCGGACGTCTTCATACACGAGCGACTGGGTGGGTGGCAAATTATTAGTTTCCAGGCAATGTGTCCTTGAAACCAGAAGATAGATGGATATATAGATGGATAAAACCACTAATCTGTCGCCACAATATTTAATAAGCACATCAAAACATTGATGCAGAGACATTTCCATGCTTGGTGAGCATATTAGAGAGTCACAGCATTAAATAGCATTGATGAACTGTTTGCTTATGCTGTAATAATGAACTTACATTACATTACTTTGTGTGATTACTTTCTTAATTGCCTGAATTATGCATCAATTTAATATCTAATAACCAGTCTCAGACATTAGACAGTGTTCAGACACAAATTGCATGTAGTTTCCGAGCTTTAATTAAACACCCCTGAATAAATGGAACGAAGTGGGATGGATGTCTCACAGTGATTTCCTGGGTGCTTAAATATGCTATTTATTATGAAGGCCTATAAAATTCACTTTCTCCTCAGGAAAGCAAACCACAAGATGCCAATTATGGTATGCAAGTTGCTTTGCCGGGGCTTTTTCAGAATGGAGACTAATAAATTTGCTGCGTGGGACTCATTATTATATAATACAAATACATTACTATGCCATTTTTCAAGTTTCAAATTTGGTGTGCAAAGCAAAATACAGTTAGGCCCCTAAAGATTAGTGTAATTTCATAGCACAGTGTGCTTATACTGTGTTAATATTGCATCGAGTTGAAGAAGGAGTGAACCGGCACAATCAGTGAGGGTTCTTTGCAGGTATTCAAATTGCTCAATTAAACACAACGTTTGAATACGGGCGGCTTGTGGAAGTCCTGAAAGACAGACCTTGTCATGAATATTAATTTTTGAGGTGATGTGCACGGGTGCATCACGCTCATTCAATTTTCATTCCGGTATTTTATTTTGAACCACATATTTGTATTATTTCTGGTAGAGGTGTTGTTGTTATACTATTCTGTCCTTTCTGAGCGTGCGGTGTGCAGTTTGGCAGATAGCAAACAGTTCTTCAAAAAGAGTCAATGTGCTCACTCCAAGCTGTTTATTGACACTCCCAGTTCATGTTTACGGTAAAACTAACAGAAAATAAAGAGAATTACATGTTGTATATTTGAGCAAACCTATTAATTTTGCAAACGTCCGCTAGCTTAATGTTAACACGTAAGGTTAAATGCTATACGTGAGCTAACGAATAGCTTCGATGTCACAATATAAATTGAACAAATTAACTTCATAAATGGCGAATATACAAAGAGAATAGGCGCAGTCACATATACAGAGAGATGATGTAACAATATACGCAGGAATATAGCGTATTCATTGTCATCTGTGAAAGACAAGTTATAGTATATTACTGTAGCCTTGTCCCAATGTTTTCTTCAATGTCTTTTCATCAAAACTACGTGTGTCATCTGCATGCGTTCACCAGGGGCGCTCTCAACAGAAGCAGCACATATACCTTACAGTCAAGTGGAATATGATAGTTCTGTGTGTGTAAGAAGTGGTATTCTATTATTTGTGCAAAATCTATCCGTCCATTTTCTTTCCTGCTTCTCCTCACACGGGTCGCGGGCGTGCTGGAGCCTATCCCAGCTATCTTCGGGTTGGAGGCGGGCTATATCCCTGAACCGGTCGCCAGCCAATCGCAGGGCTCATAGAAACAAACAACCATTCGCACTCACATTCGCACCTACGGGCAATTTAGAGTCTTCCATCAACCTAGCACACATTTTTGGGGATGTGCCCGGAGAAACCCCACGCAGGCACGGGGAGAACATGCAAACTCCACACAAGCGGGGCCTATGTTCAATAAAAGTTTGTGTTTTGAACAATATTTGATTGTGGGTATAAAAAGTGTTATATTCGAGTGAAGCCTATTTCATGGTCAATTAAAGTTTGTGTTTTTGAGCAATATTTAATTAAAATAATCAACATTTGTATTGTATAGAAATTGCAAAACACAATAGCATTATCAAATATTGGTACGCTTTATCGGCGAGTGCTCAAAAGTAAGTAGGCCTACTTCCATCTAAAAATGTAATGTAATTATTGCAAAATGGCATTTCACTGAACTGAAACCAGTGCTTTTGAAAAACTTCAAAATGCTTTTTTTTGTGTCCCTTTTAAACTATGTTCTCAAAATGTATTATTTTAACGCCATTCTGTGGACCCAATTTTTTTTTTACCACTTTTTATAAAATGACCGTTCACATGTTACAAGCACATCAAATCATGTAATATTAACACAATCTCATTGGATAGGCATCAGATGAATGATATTTTCGCCTCATTCAACAAGCACTTACGGAGATAACTATTCACCTACTGAGTAGTAGATTGGGAAATATGCATGTCACAAAAACACCTTATAAAATAGGTATCACACAAACTGTTGAAAATGATGTCGAATTTCAATGAGGTGTGGTTGCAACATGGTTTAGCAGATAAACAGAATGCTAATCCAGGTGAGCGGTGTTGGGGCCTGGCAGGATCGTTAGTCTGCCTTTGAAGTGATCTCCAAGGTTGGGCAGAAACGTGGATGCTTCATAGACCTCGTGATAGTTTCCGTCCGTCACTTACATTTTAGTCATTTACGTCTGACTAGTCGCGTCATGTCAGCTACCTAGAGGAACGAAACCCCCTGCGTTCTCCTATCGCCTTTGGCATGCAGTTTGGTAAACCATTAATTCTTTGCTTCACTACCTTTAGGTGAAGCTTGCCCTCCCATCAGTGAGACTCAAAGAGAGAGATCAGCTCACCTACATGATATTATACATGCCCATGTACTTCCTGAGGGGCTGGCACAGGAGCTTCAAAGCGCAGTAAATTCTGCAACTCATTTGACTAACTGCATTAAAAACAAGCACTTGAGGATTTAAAATCTACAAGAACGGTTACTGAATAATTGCATGATGAATATTTGAAATGTTTTCTTGTTACCCAGAAGTATTCGACATCTGTCAGCGTTAGTTAAGACTGCGCACTAAATAATGTTTTGGCCTTTCTGGACTAATCAACGGATGAAACGCTGAGAGCAAAGCCAGAAGGCACCTCTCGTGAGTTTTCGTCCACAACATACAAATTCATTTCACTGCAGTTAGTCTCAAAGCGCGAAGATGGCCATTTATCATAGCGCAAGCCATGAATCAAGTCACACCATAAAATCGAACATTGATTCACCTTATTCCCTTGTTTTTCCATCTGAGCCACATAATGATCATTAAACTGACCGCAGCATGTCCCAAAAATGGATTTATGATACACTTAGCTCAGCTTGAAACATCCCAAGAACGGTATCCCGAGAAGAAGCAGGCACAGATGCGGCTTCAACAAAAACATTCATTTAGTGCATCTTAGTACCGGGCCGAAGAGCGAGAAAGGAAGGGCTCAGAACCTCTGGGCTCGAGTCCAACTTGATGCCGTGTGCACGTGATCGTAGCCTAGATGAGCAAGCTTTAATGGGACTGCTTAGCCCCATCATGACCCAATGAGTGCCGGCTGTGGAGTGGACGTGCTCGGTGTATGTGTTCCCAGCAGGGAGACCGTGTCTTATGAAGGTCACAACTACAGGAGTCGGGGCTCTCTCAGTGAACTCTGGAGAGGATAACAAGACACATCCAACACTCTCTCTTTGTGCTACCATGGCCACCGACCCGCCTAACAGGACAAGCTCAACCCCAGAATCCCAAAACACACATTCCTCATTAAAAAAAATGCCACTTCCAATTACAAAGGAGGGTCGATGTCATCAGTATTCACCCAAATTGAGAAATGTAGTACTGTATTTTGAAAAGCAATTCAGCGCGCAGACCAAAATGGGAAATTAGCCTCAATGGAATTTCAGTCCAAAGAGTGTGTGTGACAGCATTGCCCAGTGTTATGGTCGCCTAATGGACAATGTAGCATTAATTCAGCTTCAGATGAACACGCAGGGCAACGGAATCACAAATGAGGAGGGGGCCCAAGGTGTATGAATTATGCATATTACATTACCATAACCCTACTATACACTGTGCAGCTAAACAATGCAGTATAAATTGGACTACGACTGAGATATTGAACAATTTCCTACATGGTTCTTACCTTGGGAGTGAAATTGTATTTAGCTTCCTCAGCTGCGGCAGAGCCCATATGAGATTTGTATGTCCGGCTATAACGCTATGTAAACAAGTCAGCGATAATTGAAAAGAAAGTCTCTTGACTGCTTTCCTTTTGACCTATCATTCAAATAGATGGGAATTTGCTTAAATGGAATGCGAGGAATTACTTTTTCCATTGACTTTCCTTCAAACATTAAAGGCACATAAATGAAATGGAGCAATTTACTTTGTCGGCTGGTGAAATTGTGCTCAAGCAAAACATGTCAGAAACCATTATATGCAATCATGCTGCTCTTATTAATCCCGAGGAAATCCGATAAATGAAATTTCACAGGTGCCATAAAACAGTTTTTCACTTGGCATTGTGTCAATGACACAGTACAATTAATGGGGGGGAAACTGACCTGCAACTTTTAAGTAGTTTGTACACATTTGTGAACATTGATTTGAACAAATGAAAGTTTTTTGTTTTTATGGAAATGTCTTCAGAATTTGTACACACACTACTGTACACACTAAAGAACCAATCACATTTTGGTGGTGCGACCAAATATTGGTAGAGATATACTACTAACAATTTTACATTTTGTGAATCTTTTAGTTGTCTTACCAGTGAATATAAAAAGTCTACACACCCGTGTTCAACTGCCAGGTTTTCGTGACATACAATTACAATGCCAAGATGAATAATTGCAAAACCTTTTTCCAGTTCCATCTGAAGAAAAAAACCAAAACCTAAGCATGATGCTACCCCCATCATGTTTTTCTGTAGGATTGGCATTCTTTTGGTGATGACCACTGTTTTGTTTGTTTCAAACATACCTTTTAGGATTATGGTCCAAAACGTTCAAACCTTGGTTTCATCGGACCACAGCAAAATCTCCCAAAAATTGGGAATTTTTGTATATATAATCACATAAATCTGACATTTGAACAGGGGAGTGTAGACCTTTTGTACCCACTGTTAATAGCAAACTTTAGGCATATGTATGGGGAGGGTAAACAAACAATGTAGTGCGGTGTTGTCTTTAGTGGCATATACAGTAATGTCTTTTTTTTTTTTTTTTTTTTTTTTTTTTACAAAGTTCAAGGTATACCAGTAAAGCTTTTGTTGTTCTGCATCCAGTAGTAGTTTGGAAGAACAAGTAACATAAAATAAAACATTTCTCTGGCACCATTTAAAATAAAGTGCAGCCCTCTTCAACAAGACGAAGAAACAAAACTACCCCTTTGTTTTTCCTTGGCAATCATTTAATGCTGAGTGCGACTCTTATTTAGAGATGATGCCTGTAGTTTGGCTTGCGTTCAGCCCAAGTACACACTCGCAGCTCGCTTTGTAAAACAGTATGTGGCATTGCTAACAGCCTCTGTTTGAGCCTCGTAATCATTACCTGGCATCTTATTGCCTCTGTGGCTTTTAAAGCCCTTGTTTCACAACCAGAAAGCAGAAGATCTTTTATTAAAACTTTAGGAGAGCGTCACCAAGCCCGCCCTCCCCCCCCCGGCGGAAGAGGGCGGAGGAGGAGTGGGACAAATTAGTGTTGACAGTAGACACTTAAAGCAGGAAAATCACAGGCCTACTGGGAGGCGGGAGCCACATGGGGCTCGGCGCTTGTGTAAAGAACACTCCAGATTTCACTTGAGATGCAGTCACCTTTTAACGGAGCAGGGGGAATGTCAAAAGACCCTCTTGAATGAGCCAATAAAGCCACTAAAAGGGGAGGATTAACCAGCTGATATCAAGGACAGCGGTTTGTTTGGGAAGCAGACGCCCCTTTTCTGCTGGAACACACTGGGCGGAACATTTGCTTTTCTAAGCACACCACTACCAGGCCAAAATTGTATTGACATCTTAATTCCTATTGTGGTCGCAGTAGTGTTATCAATGCTGCTCATGTTAACATGTAACTGACTGGCTGAATTGGTTTCTCCTGACCTTAGCTTTTGACGTAACAGGAGCCCCTTTGGCCTCTTTTGTCTAGTCGTGTATGGTATTATTGCCTTTATGGGCCATTCATGAGAGAGTGCCGCTGTTGGAAGTGAAGCTACACAATATGAAACACTTAATT
The DNA here is from genome assembly GCF_024500275.1 of Phycodurus eques. Lineage (NCBI taxonomy): Eukaryota > Metazoa > Chordata > Actinopteri > Syngnathiformes > Syngnathidae > Phycodurus > Phycodurus eques. The sequence continues at coordinate 16,942,452 of NC_084536.1, forward strand.
ACAAGACATCAGGGGCTTTCAAGCTCCTCTTAATTTCCCAGCAGCTGTGATGAAAAGCCCTTTATACAATTAATGTGTCAAAACACGACCTAACAATGTCACGGTCTCCTCGCAATCCCATAAACAGCAGATAAAAGACAAGGATTAAAATAGATGGATTTGGGTTACAAGGACAGAAGTGGATTTCTACCCACAGGCCTGAGGAGGGCAGTTTTCAGTTCTTTATCTAATTTTGTTAATTTAGCAACCAGAGCTAAATTAGCCAGTTCAAGGGGGGAAGCTATCACGAAGCTATAATGACGATATTTATATCTTTGAAGGGTGATACTCTTTCTCATATACGGTGGTGCCTTGCGATTCGAGTTTTATTCGTTCCATGACCACGCTGGCAACTCAAACACTCAAATCATCTTTCACCACTTAAATGAATGGAAAAGCCATTAATCTGTTCCAGCCCCCCCCCCCAAAAAAACTACCAGCATTTGTGTAATGTGTTTTTAATAACAATAATAGCACTCTATATTATTGTACTCATAAAAACAAACAGTAATAACATAATTAAATACTATGTAAAGAATTAGACTGTTTTTGGCACATTTTTTGCTTAAATTCAATGAACATTGTGATGCTCCTGAGACTATTGTTAGCTGTTCATATGAAAGCAGTAGAGGAAGTTTAGGAATTTTATGAGCTTTGCATGATCGCAATTTGTTGCTTGCAATTCGACACAAATCTCAGTATCCAGTATTTTATCGTAGCATGGAATGTACAGTAAAGTCTATATTCATAATAAAGTTGTCCATATACAGTATATTAATTGATGCTTAATCTATAAAATACACTAAACCACACACAGAGGCAGTTTGTAAAGGCTGTTTATAAAGTCTCATTATAAAGGCGGACTCTTCATCTGCCGTTGTTGTGTATGAGATATTTTAAAAAGCAGGTAGCGCCGTCAGTATTTTGGAGCGTCTACCTTCTTTCCTGAAAACATTGCGCTCAACCTAGGAAACTTAAGACATTTTAACTTTTGCAACATGCATTTCATTACGAGTCTTAGGAGTCTGTGAATTGCACCAATGCCACAACATATTTGTTCCACCAAAAAAAATGCTATTGTATTCAGAATCCAGTTCGATCTATTAGCCATTTACAGCTCTGAAAATGACATTTGTCTTCATCTCTTTGCACTATTTGTGCATTTATCCATTTACAGCTTCAAGCCCTGATTCTTCAACTTGCATGTGATCAATTAGAGGTGCATGCCTCAGAACTGAATTACAACTGGATCCTTCTCATCATTCTACATCAAGACTTCCAAGAGTACTTTTTTGCCTGAAGAAAAGCATGCCTGCCCCCAATATATCACATTGTTATCGCTTACGGTACAGTATCAATACACCAACAAAATGTATCATCAATACTATCATCGTCTGATGTCCAAGTATGTGGTTTTTCCACACTTAATGATCACAGTTTTACTTTTTAGTATGATGTGGATCTGACAATGAAAACTTCATGTTACGGCCCCAACAAGAATGGAGCTGATCGTTACTTGTAAAAAAATAAATAAATAAAAAGTGCCGTTTAAGCTTATGATGGACAATAAAGGTACAGAGTCTGTGTAAATTTGCCATTAAACTATAAATTAGGGATGCTTGCTATGCTGTTTCTGTCACGTACGTGGTTAGGGCGAAGGCGAGGAACGCAAGGCAAGAACATGGTGGACCCAATTGCAGGGAAGCAAGGCAGGAGTGCGGGAGTCTCAAAATAATAAAATAAAACAGAGTCCACCCCTCAGGTCAGTCTGGTGGCCATCCAGGCCACCCGAGGTGAGGTGCTTGGCTGAGCAGTTCAGGAGGTCGTCCAGGGCGCCAAGCACCAGGGTCTTTTTACAGGGCCATTCAGGCGGACGGCCACGGTGCCGAACCCAATGGTAATGCAGAGGCCAGGCAATAGGGTTGGGTGGCGGCCGCTGGACGAGCGCCGCCGGAGCGGGGACGGGTGGCGGCCGCTGGACGAGCGCCGCCGGAACACGGGAGCCTGGCGCAGCTGCCGAGGAGCCGGAACACGGGAGCCTGGCGTAGTTGCCGAGGAGCCGGAACACGGGAGCCTGCCGTACATGCCGAGGAGCCGGAACACGGGAGCCTGGCGCAGCTGCCGAGGAGCCGGAACACGGGAGCCTGGCGCAGCTGCCGAGGAGCAGGAACACGGGAGCCTGGCGCAGCTGCCGAGGAGCAGGAACGGGAGCGTGGCGCAGCTGCCGAGGAGCAGGAACGGGAGCCTGGCGCAGCTGCCGAGGAGCAGGAACGGGAGCCTGGCGCAGCTGCCGAGGAACAGGAACGGGAGCCTGGCGCAGCTGCCGAGGAACAGGAACGGGAGCCTGGCGCAGCTGCCGAGGAACAGGAACGGGAGCCTGCCGCAGCTGCCTAGGAGCAGGAACAGGGCCTGCAGTCGCTTCCTCAGCCTGCCGCCATTGAGGTTTGGGAGTAGAGGGTACGGGAGTGGCAGAGTGCACAAGGTCTCGGGAAGGTGAACTAGGAAAAATGGCTGGTACTGAACATGGTGGCAGGTTTGACTAGACGTGACTTAATTGGAGCAGTGGAACAACGTGTGGGAACAGGTGAAAAATTAAGTGACTTGTGAACGGGGAAAAAAAAACGAGGGGGCAAACTTTGACCTTTACTTGGACGCCTCCGTTGGCCACCACGCGGCGGTCCCGGGTAGATGGCCAAACGGGTGCGCAAGAAAAGGTCCGAGGGAAAGGATTTGGACTCACTGGGGTTGGAAACGGGGAGACATGACAAAAACTGACGAGGACGGGATAAGCTAGGGAAGGAACCAGAAAAATCTAAGTCTGTGTCAGAGTCAGACAGAAGGTTAATCTTCATAATCAGAAAAATCAGAATCTAAAGAAACTATTTTACATCCAAGAAACATGTGGATGTAAAATAGTAGGGCATGGTGAATAACTAGGACAAGTGGGGGGACCCGATGAAAAGGACAGAAAAGACTGAACGATAGGGCTTACTGGAGGAGGGTAGGTATGGATGGCAGGCTGAGGACGGTGGGAGGCAATTTGGTGGTGTCCAGGGTGACGCCATGTTCTTCCCGCTGGGTCCTGTTCTGGTCGGTTCATTATGTCACGTACGTGGTTAGGGCGAAGGCGAGGAACGCAAGGCAAGAGCATGTTGGACCCAAATGCAGGGAAGCAGGGAGGCAAGGCAGGAGTGCGGGAGTCTCAAAATAATAATATTTAATCACAATGATAAAGACAACTGGCGACTATGACATGGCAAAGACATGTGACAACGACAATGAACCGACAAGAACTGAAAGAAACCAGGGAACTAAATACAAACAAATTGACAAGACACGAGTGGCTGGAGAGAGCTGATTGGTCGACACAAAGTAGACGAGAACAGGTGGACACGACAACCTAATGAGCACACGACAAACATGGAACACGGGAAAACATGGAACAAAACTAAACACAACCCAAACCAAAACAGACCATGACAGTTTCTAATGATTCAAATGACTATTTTTGTAAAATAACTAGCTGTCAATCCATTTTATTCATACTCCTGAAAAGACCACATTTAGTAGTGTATTGTGGAATTATCCTAATATTACATCATGACTGCATTGTGATATTATTGTTATTGTTGGCAACATATCGCAATAAAATCCATCCATTTTCTGAGCCGCTTCTCCTCATTAAGGTCGCGGGTGCGCTGGAGCCTATCCCAGCTATCATCGGGCAGGAGGCGGGGTACACCCTGAACTGGTTGCCAGCGAATTGCAGGGCAATCGCAATAACTTCATATTGCAAGTCCCACCACTAATAAGACTGGCAAGCTCATTCTGTTCCTTTCCATATTGCAGAGCCGGCAGACCCGTTAGACAAAATTGGAAAAAAATAAATAAACAAACATTATTACTTATTGGTCCTAATGCATTCTCAATATCTGCTAGTGTCGTTACAAGGCATTCAAGGTGAAACTTTGATCTGTCTTAAGGTCGCAGGTTAATTTAGTGTTGTCACAGCGCCAACTACTAAGAATTGTTAGTTTATCAGCAATGGGTGTCACGTGAAGTCCGACAGTGTTTTCAATGTAAGTTGTCGTAGCTTCAGGACAGCAGCAGGTAGATTTCGGAGCATTTTATTTTGTTGTCTGATATTGTGCTGCTCAGTTATGACAACGGCAAACCCCTGGTGATAAATCAAACAAGCAGCGACTGCCTCTGATAACTCAATAAGCACCTGGACTCCTCCTAACGTGTCACACCTGCACTTCTCCGTTGAGCATCTTCCTTCTTGGTCCTCACTTGGGGGCTTGATACACCTGCCTGGTGGATTTCAGAAGCCTAGCAGCTGGGAGAGTAGCATCATGCATGCTTAATTAGGATGAGCAGGAACTATGCAAGGGTAGGGACTGCCAGTATTTAACGCATAGTATAATATTGTGTGAAAATCTTGTGTTTGTGGAGGTATTGTAAATAAAATGATTTTTTTTTTGTAATGGATATTTCACAATGGCAAACTAAAAGGTACTTTGCTTTTTTGTTTTAGGTATTTTTTTGCTTTCGTTTGGTGCATAACAGTTTCTTCATACTGCAGTGTATCATCAACTTGATGTAATGAGCATATTTAACAAGTATGAGGTGGTATGAGGAGATACATTTTGGTCAATATTGTACACTTTTTATCCAGTCAATGGAGTATATTCCAATGAGCCACTGTCGAGTGTTTTTGTTTAAAAAAAATAAATAAAAATCATATAGTGATTTTTAAAACCCAAAGGTATTTATTAAATGATAGAAAGAAAAGGACATCCAATAGTTACAAGTCAGCATATATTTAAAGCATTGTTTTTTACACCAGCATTTATTAACCACTTATTTCAGGGCAGGCTGTTTAAATCTATACAAGTGGTTTTGCAATGCTTCACCACTGCAGCTGATTGATAATTGCAAAAGGGCAGCATGGTAAAAAACTCTGAAAGAAGTGTTGTCTAATAACAAAGTTCCATACAAACATCCATCCATCCATCCATTTTCTGAGCCGCTTCTCCTCACTTGGGTCGCGGGCGTGCTGGAGCCTATCCCAGCTGTCATCGGGCAGGAGGCAGGGTACACCCTGAACTGGTTGCCAGCCAATCGCAGGGCACATAGAAACAACCAACCATTTGCACTCACAGTCATGCCTATGGGCAATTTAGAGTCTCCAATTAATGCATGTTTTTGGGATGTGGGAGGAAAACGGAGTGGCCGGAGAAAACCCACGCAGGCACGGGGAGAACATGCAAACTCCACACAGGTGGGGCCGGGGATTGAACCCAGGTCCTCAGAACTGTGAGGCTGACGCTCTAACCAGTCGGCCACCGTGCCGCTGCATACAAACATTTTGCTGGAATTAAAGAAAGATACATTAGATGCATCTGTCGGCTGAGATGTGATAACCTGTTTAAAAATAATAATAATTTTAAAACAAAATGTATTTGTCAACTTTCCACAAAAAATAAACAATCAATTTCCATGAAACTAGAACCCAATACATTTTGGTGAATGTCTGGACACAAATATAGAATTCTCAAATGGGTCATTGTCTATGAAAAAGAAAGTAGCCTTCTTGCTGGACAGACAAAATTACCAAAATGTTTCGTGATCCAAAATGGTCGTCATCTTACACCGTACTCCACGTACGACACATATCATTCGTTATACTCAGTTAAGCTTGTTGTTTATGTTGTGTTTTAATGACAGGATTTCATGTTGTTAATTGACTAATCTAAATTGCCCGTAGGTGTGAATGTGAGTGTGAATGGCTGTTTGTTTGTATGTGCCCTGCGATTGGCTGGCAAGCAATTCAGGGTGTACCCCGCCTACTACCCGATGATAGCTGGGATAGGCTCCAGCACGCCCGCGACCCTAGTGAGGAGAAGCGGCTCAGAAAATGGATGGATAGATGCATGGATTTAGCAACTTAGCAGGACAATGTGTTTGTGTGGGCCTTCAAAATGATGGCCATTCATTGAAGGCCATCTTTATTGCCTCATTTTTGTCAGAGGAGAAAGTGATGCTCGCCAGAATGTGGTCAGACAAACAAACACAAACACAGTCCTTGACTATTTTTACCACTTTTGTTAACAGTTCAACCTTGGTGAAGGTGTGTATGCTTTACATCTAATTCTGAATCAAGGCCATGGAGGCTAGAAACCACATAACTCTATAAGAAAGTAAGAATCGGCATGATAACGCGGGTGTGTCCGTCTATAATTATGGTATTCATGAAAAGATTAAATGAGTGCTGACTAAATCTGTAGCTCCAGGCATAATCAAGAGCTTCTGACCCCTGACTATCTGGAGGATACAGCTAGCATACCAAAGTTTTGCTGCTTTTCTTTTTTTTTTTTTTTCACCCCAACAGTCAGGACTGAGGGAATGAAGTGCATCGATTGCTTGTGATTATTAACTAGACTGAGATAAGCCCTCTCCTTATTATGCAGATTACTGAGGCTCCCCGCTCCAGCATGTTGTACAGATGCACGGGAGCAGATGCTCTTACAGATGGTGGGTACACGGATCTATCATTATGCCTCCATTGTCTCCACTTCAATTGTTTGAAGGGACAACAGAACTGCATCAAAGAGGAATCCAACTGCGATGAATTAAGAAAGGGAAAGAAAAACAATCAAGCAAATTTATACACCGGAGGCCACAGAATGGAGAGGAGCGTGAAGCCGGAGCCACTTCTTACATACAAGCATGGAGTCGCCCAGTCATGTATACTGCACCCAAATCTGTTGGATGCAGCACTGTGCACCAGACATATGTTGCTGTTTCATAAACAACTGCAAATTAATTCAGTAGAACCATATTAATTCAAATGTGGGGGAAAGTGCTTCTTGAAGGTGCACAATGAAATTTACAATCTTTCCTTTTTTCTCCAAAAGTCATTTTGAAAAATACATCTAGAGTCACCATAAGGTACCTTTGAGGCTTCCCCATTTCACCCCCCCAAACTCTATATTCACTGTATTAAGTCGACGTTATGTTCTTTTAAATGCATATTGGTCAAAACCCACACTTTTTTTTTTTTATAAATAAATTAACTTCAAGCAGACAATGCACATACAAATTGTTAAATATTTGGCCTCGCTGATAGGGTGGACATTTTAATGAGCGCATGTTGGACCGTCACTTAACAGTCATATTTAGTTAGCTAACTGTGTAATGTTGAACAAATATCATTTGAATTTCTGAAATATTAACGAATATTTAACAATAAAAGAGTGGACATGTTAAGCTTGACAACATCCAATCACCCGCATAATATAATGAAAATTATATATACACACACATATGAATATGGCTTAAACCAAACCCCCTAATCGCTTTGACATTTTGGTAAGTTTATTCTCGTTTTTTGTGGCAAAATATATCGTTTACGGTACAGTATATCACGCTTTAGAGAGTCTTTCTGAGGAAGGAAATGGCTGTTTTTGGAGTGGGTTTTCTATTTGTGACCTCCAAGGTGGTGTTGTTGTTTTTTTTTTTTTTTTTTTTTTTTACAATGTATTACTAAACTTGTGTGCAATCACGGACAACCACAGTGAGTGAAATGCATCAAGCTCATGACAATGGTGCCCTTAAAAGGAACCTCTGCTGCCCGTCTGAACCACTGCCACTGCTGCTTATGCACTCCTGGGCTAAGGACACGAGTAGCTCCTCTGCTCTAACATGACGTTTAACTCCAGAGAATTACATGCTCACATTATAAAAAGAGAAGGTCACACGCAGACTTGTACATCACGATGGAAGTCTAACACTTTCAGAATGACTGCAAGAGCTTGCGTGATTTAAAGACAGAGAGAACAATGCACAGCCTTATTGGACACGCTCAGAAGCTCGTGAGGAAATACCGCTACAATTATTATCACAAATAAATCATTTTGAATATGAACATTGAGCTTGAATATTTACCGTCAGCGTCCAATGAATAAGCACGTGTTTGTAATGCATTTATTGTTTTCATCGGAATATTTGGTGATACAGTGAACCCTCACCTATTCACTGTTTACTAATAATTCATTCACATTCTGGTGTTTTTTTTCTTGTGGAACCTATCCTCAACTAACACACACTAACTGAAAACCTCCCCTTTTAACTTTTTTTTTTTATGCCCTAAGATGCCATAAGATGGCCCCGACGTCCAGTCTAGGAGGAAACTAGTAATTGGTGTTATGGAAATAGGTTAGAATAAGATCGACTGAGAGATTAAAATCTTTGCATGTCAGGGAGGAGCTACGTTTATATGTTAGTGTGGGAGACTCTTTGTCACGTGTATGTTTTGTTTTGTAGGCCTATTTGTAAACCATTCATGTTTATGGGTAATGTTGCAAAATGAGTTTGAAATTACACTAAATTGTTTTGTGATGTAGTATATTTAGAGTTTAAACGATTAATAGAAGCAATTATAAAAAAATTTAATGGGTGCATCAATTACTGACTGTTTTTCGTTGTTCACAGTCCCGTTCCTCTTGTTCCTAACTCAAAACACAAGCTTAATGCAAAGTGCATTAAATAGACTCTACAATTGTACTGTTGAGGAAGCAGAAAACAAGATGAACAGTAAATATTGTTCTTGCTGTTTTGAAATCAAAAATCCTTTCCTTCGGTCATGTGTCATGGGTGGATACATTGAGGCTCTTGTCAGAGCACAAAGCTCCCCTTAGAAGTCCACGTTGGCCTGTCTGTTGTTAGGACGTGCAGGTCCACATGGGGCCACATTTGATTGGAAAGCCCAAAGGGAGGCGTTCCACCAGTCACAGGGGCATTGTTAGTGCCTGCAAAATGGCCAGAGAAGAATGACTGATTATGCAACCACAGCCAGGGTTACTAATAGGAATTCTATTTGAATTTCTAACATAACAGATGTTTGCTGGGCACCTCCATGGAGCACACACACACACAGTTATGCTAATTCGCCAGTGTTTCCCCTCAACTTAGCTCACAGTCATTAGAGCACACAACTAGCTGGGATCCCTCTGTCAAACTAATAATTGGCCATTATTGATATTAATTAACATTTTTGCTCTCTGTGTCCTTTTTGACCCACTATGTGTTAGTAAATCCAGTTACTGGGCCCTATTAGGGCAATAAAAACCACAGGACTCTGTGGTAGTGGCAAGCCATTTATCAGAAAGAGAACATAAAGCCAATTAGGAAAGGGTGCAGACAGTTGTCTTCATTCTGCACTGACTACTTCTTGATCTCCATTATAAATTGCTAATAGGACAGATACTGGTTAGCAAAGGAGGACGAGTGAAGGGGTGTTTCCATTGCTCACTCCCCCCGTGATGACAGGCGAAAGAGACCAGTAATAGTATCTGTTTGATGAGGCTAAACCATCATCTACTGCTGTTTTTCCCCTTTGGTCGTTTGTGTTCAGGAGGATCTCGACCTATGTAGCCTCAAACGTGTGCAATTGGCGAAAATGACAACGATTCGGGGGGAAAATATGCCTCAAAAGTGGCACAAAAACATAAAGGTTGAACTGTCATCACATTGACCTGATGCAAAATGTCAGCGTATCGGACCAGATTTTGGTTTAGGGAGAATCATAGAATTATAATCTGTTCATGTGTTTTTCTTGTTCTTTGGCCTCAAGTAGGGTTCGGCCCACCGCACACCGAGCGACGCGACCGGACGCAACTGAACACGCAGTTGTGCAACCAGTTTTCATGAATGACACACCGTCAACAACTACTTTTGCTATGATTCAAAATTTTAATCGCAGTCGCAGATGTAGCAGCCAATTTAAAAATGCCATGCTGTAATTGCGCTTTCACAACAAAAAATATGTTTTCAGATATGAAGCAACATCCAGCCTGCCGCCGCCAAGCCATGCCAATGCAGTGAAACCAGTATACTGTATATACTGTTTATTGTGTTTTACAAATATAGTTAATTAGTTTTTATCAATTTACTGTATCTGCACCTGTGGCTCCATTGAGCTATTTCCACACAGATGTACTCACAATGCCACAACAACTCTGCTCGATACCACACAAGCATCAACACATTTAGAATCTCCCGTGAGGAGAAGAAAATGGATTCAAACCATCAGAAACTAGTTTTAGTTAGCTGTTAGGGCAAGCCACTGTTAGCTGTTAGGGCCAGCCACTAATTAGCAAGCGACTTGCCAACAGGCTGCTATACATCAAACCCCCGCGATTCGTTGAGGACAGGGACCGAGCCCTGCCAAGAACAGCACCAATTATTCACGGATGTTTGCAAAAAATGGACGCAGCCCCAACAAAAGGGGTTTTTAATTGGGTATAGATGCCACAAGGTGGTGGCAAAACACTTCAAAAGGAAAGGATCATATAGCAGCAACACCATTGCTTCTAGCATGTACATAAAAATTAACCCATTGCTTCTAGCATGTACATAAAATTTAACCCATGTTACATAAATAACATTTGTCAGTAATTGAAGTCACCACAAACACACCACCTTCGCGTGAGGCTTATCAATAGTAGTTAGCATACTAGCTTGAAGAACACACTAGCACAAACCAACGTGACATCACACATTAGCAAACAAATATGCACATGAGCACTTCAGATAAACGGGATTAAGTCATTAAGATCACCTTTTGGCCTATAGAAGTTATGCTGGTTAACTTAATTTCTATGCGTAACAGTTCATGTTAAAATGTTTCCAAAACGATTAATTTCTCATTCATTATTAAAGTTACTAGTTATTTCAACGCTTTATCATCATGGGCAAAATTATTCTTACATGAGTATGGCTGATGAGAAAATAAAAAAATGGTGACGGTTGATTCTGGAACAAATTAATTCAACCTACATTATTTCTGATGGGAACAATGAATTTAAAATCTGCAACACGTCGCTGGTCAACCGGTTTACAACAATGGATTGTGTTCAACCTTTAAGGTTCTACTGTATTTCCAGCGTAATGCAGGTCAATTGCATCGATTGTTCTAAAACAACACACTATTTCAGCAAGCTGCTCAAATATTGGTGGGCCATCTTCTAAAAGAAATAACTGCTGCTCTCGTTGCTATTATGATGCAATGAGCATCGGAAACAGTGTACAGCACAGCTTTATGGGCTCAGATCAAGAAATCCTAATAGGTGTATATTGACTAGTTTATTTTCCCCAAAACTCCAAGGGCACTGGTGCTTGCTGGAAAATATATCACAGAGGCTATCAACAACGCTCGGGTCTTGGGTGTAAAATCAATAGTGAGCCATAGACGGCTTGAGTTTTCACACTTCTCTCTCACTTAAAAAAAGGCTTATTATAGGTGCCATGATGCCTATAGAGACCCGTGAGATTGTACGTTCTTGTGCTCTTAATTCATACTAACCTAATGTGAGTTGACATTGGTGAATACACAGTAGGCTTTCGCCTTGATAACAGCTTATTTGTAGTCGGTAGTTTTCTGGAACAAAGGGTGGGAGGACAAAGAAAAGGGTCATGATTTGAAGCAGGGTTGCCAAATGTAATCTCCGCAAATTACAACTTTGGTTAGTGCTCCCTAAATCCAGATGCTCCCGCAATGGCGAGGGTTTATGACGAGAGGTATAGCAGCAGTAGTACCGTAAATGAGCAACTACTTAACAGCTTAGATCCAAGTGTAAAGGCTTTTTCCCCAGTGCATTTCTCCAACAACCCAATTACCACTTTCATCATCAATCATGAGCATTATTTATTTTGTAAAATGAATTTCTAATTAATAACTGATGAGCATTATGGCCTTGAAGACTGTAAAGCAATTAATTACGGTTGGCAACAGGGAATATTCCAGTAAAGCACACAGTTGCAGTACAAACAGGCTAATAATGTCCAGAAAGATGAGGCTTTCGAATGTTTTTATACCTTTACTGAGATAATTACATTCCTTAATGTTGTCTGGGGTATGTCATGCTGCGGCAGTATTTTTTATTATATTTTCCTAAATGTCATCTTTGAGGTTCCGCACAGCCACCATCTTTTTTCACTGTGTTGCTCTAGATTTTTGACTTTACAGAGTGCAAGAGGGCCTGGAGAGCAGTTATGGCCCAAATATAGCTATAAATCCTCGATAATATACACTCAGTTTGACTTTTATGTGACGAGCATCACGCGTTAAAACATCAAGGACACTAGGAAGATTGCCATTTGTAAGGTTTCTTGAAGAAATTTCGCCTCGAAATCAGGAAAAAAATAAAATAAAATAAAAAAAAAAGTGCACCGAGTGGAGGTTCTACTACTTGCCAATCATAGTTAAAATCGAGGATGAATGATCCTATTTCCAGCCTTGTATTAATTCAATCAATATGTAAGGTAAGATTTCATGACTTCTCCCATAAATATTACAGGATGTAAAGAGCGGGGTAACAACAACTACAGCTAGCAACAAGCTTTAAAAATAAGACAAAATCTAGCCAGTGCCTAATTACTGTATGCTTAACAAAACAACAAGGCATAATATTGACACAAACCTGACCCAAGTGATGAGTCCTTTCATAACATCAATTAGCTATTAAGCAAAGTGCATTCAAAGAATAGAGTACTGTACTACTACTGTATTTGTATGAATACAAATCTATGGTAAATAAATGATAACACTGCTAGCATGCACGTGTCCTACTTACATGGCCTGTCGTACCAAAGGAGTGGTCTAAATTCCTGAAATGGTAAGAGTCCGTCCGACATAAGATAAACTTCTAACAACTATAAGGAGGAAATACTTTTACCAAACGTCATTTCTTACCCAGTCCGTTCCTTGTCGTTGTCGTTGCTGTCCCCGGCCATCTTTTCTGCTCTTTTCCAATTCGTGACATCACACCAGAATAAGCTAACACATAAGCAACGTTAGCTGCTTTTATTCAATCAATTAATTTTATAACACAGCAGAACGACATTTAAAAAAAGAATAAGTAATTATCTCCCTTACATTTAATGTCACCTATGTAACCGTTAGTTCTTCATTGTTTAATTATATATTGATTCTTTATGATGTATATAATAGATTAAATTATTATGATTTATTCAAAATCTTGCAAATAGGTTTGCATTGATTAATGTGTTTTTAATGATTGTACTTTATTGTATCTGTTATGGCTCATGTATGTAAAATTATGGCCTGTCATAATATGTACTGCAAATTGTTTAAATAAAGTTTTAAAATTAAAATTAGCTGCTAGCTGCCAAACATTTCACTTTAAAAACGACAGACTTTTTTTGAATTGGGAGTTTATTATTAATCTGTACAAGGTCTTGCAAATGAGTTTGAATTGATCAGGGTATTTTCTATCCTTTTACATTATTGTATCTGTTACAATGGTCAAGATTGTATAGTCTGACATAATACTGTGTGAACTGTAAATTATTTAAAATATTTTTTTAATTAAATAACACTCGCTGCTTACACCACTGCCACTTTAAAAACATAACTTTTTTATTGGGTGGTTATTATTAATCTATTCAAGATGACATAATATGGAACAAACTGTCTAAATAAACTTTTCAAAACATTGGAGAACATAAAGTAGATTTGGGGACTAGCAATCCTATTTAAAAGTTGGTATATATTGTTAAAGTATTATTTACAGGAAAAAAAATTCAATATTTATTTATTGTATAGTTCATTATTGATGTAAAAAAATTGTAAGCCGACATCTAAAATATTTTAGAGCATTTAGCCTGACTATATTTATATATGCTGTGAAAATATTTGTCTTGGTTGTCTTAATACAATAACAGCATGCATCAGTTAATTGGATAACTGGCCCTTGCAATAGTGACTGTACTATGTGTCAGCTGATAATGTCGACAAATAATTGTATCTCATCCGTTTTGTGAACAGAGGATGCTGCGGGGGGGGAAAAAAAAAAAAAAAAGTCCTCCAAAGTCAGCAGGTGAGCTTAATATGCATTATTTCTCTCTTTCTGACACTGACAGCTCACCACTAAAGCCTACCATGTGTCATCATTCAGCAAAGATGTGGCTTATCCTATCAGCGTCCTTGTATGCACATCTTCAACGTTATCCACACACACACATACACATACACACACCGAAAGCTCTCATCTCTCTATGTGCTAAAGTGTTGTGATTGATTTGTCTTGCAGGCTCCCTCTCTTTTCCCTCCCCTTTTCCATTTAAGCGAAATAATGTATGGAAGCAATCTGCCAAGAGACATTTTGGAAAATCTATTTGGAATCATTTCTGCTGAAGCCCGGGCACTTTGTCTTCTTATGGCGAGAGGAGCAAAGTATAATTGTCTCCAGTCTAGTAAAAACACAGTATAACTGCCATCACACTTGACTGAGCTTATGGCCCGCTCGTCCCATGGCCTCTAGAAGATAGAGCTGTTAATGTTGCCTTTTATTTTAGAGGATATGTCTCTTGTATGCCAGTTTTATACCATGATACAGCAATTTTTTTCCAAACAGATGGATAATGGTGTCACTAGCAAAAAAAAAAAAAAAAAAAGAAAGAAAGAAAGAAAAAAAAGCTTCTTTTTTTTTAATATGGATTTCAGAACATATTGTTTAGATAGGAGGCTGTTTGGAGCAGCTCTGCCTGCGCTTTTCTCTCTTTATCTCTCTAATCTCGCCTGTATTGGATTTGATCATTTTTGTTTGAGGGAGCAAAATGTGCTTGTAATGGCTTCCTAATAGCAAACGCCGGGTATACAAATCCAGGAAAGGCTGTTGTGCAGCGCTTCCATGAGCACCGCTGATTTATCGAGGTCCTTTATGACAGAAAGGAAAATGATGTGCTGCAGGTATAAATCAGGTAAGGAGTAGGAAATTGAACTTAGATATCATCTTGTCAGATGCTTAATGCTCTTCCTCCTGTCACATTCGATAGGACCAATTTGGAGAATCCTGCCGAGGTAAAAAGAAGACAATTAACAATGACAGAGTGGTAATAGATGGAGCCATAAAATGAACCTGCTGCCTGCAGGATGCTTTGTATGATTTCCACGAGCTACTTATGCAGCAGCGGATCACCTCCCGTCTTCCTTATCCCGCTTGTGTTTCTGTAACCCTTCATAGTACACGGAACCATAATGGGTAACCTCAACCTCAGTTGAAATGACCGCCACATGCCTTACCATTAGTAGTACCATTTCTACCGGCCAGTCAATGGAGACAGCAGACAGGTAATGATAATAATGAAAATGTCTAAATATACTGTAATGACAGAAACGTGTACTGATGTAGCCATTAAGCCACCATAGGTGTGAATACTGTTTTTGTTGTTGTTGTTAGTATGCCCTAAGACTGACTGACAGTACGAAAAATAAATAATTCATATGCATCCGTTCTTCTTCTATAGCCTCATTAGGGTTGCAGGCAGTGTTGGGAAAGTTCATTTTCCACATGAGCTACAGGTAGTTCAAAGTTCAATTCACCGTTCCAAAAATGAATTAGTTCAGTTCAAAGTTCATGATTTAAAATGTTGAACTAAGTTCACTGTTCTCAAAAATGAACTAGTTCATAGTTTAGTTTTTTTTAAATACTGTATGTTGCTGACTATGAAAATCCTGGCATTTCTTTTGCCCACTTCTTCCACCCATTCAGTCCACACTAGTAAGCTGCAGCTTTCACCTACAATTTCAAAAACAGGAGTAAAAACTTGCTTGAATGGTCTTTTAAAAAAAAATTAGGAATTAAAACAAAAACAGGACTTTGTCCTTAATGTGCAAACATAAACACGGAACGCAGTATGACAGGAACGATTCCCATTTGCGGAGTGTCCCTGAATGCACCTCGCTGATGTGAAAATGAATGAGAGCCACACTCAATCGGTTGCCAAACACAGGGCTAATCCCCCGACATATGAAGTCTCATACATAGTGTGTTCGGACAGGCTCAGTACTGGAAGTCCCTAACAAAACCTGTCAATCTTGAATGAAAATGAGCAATTGTTCGAAATCTGTTCTTTGACACCAGAATGAGCGCGTTCTCAATAACGTTCATCAGGCAGAAAAGAACTAAATTCAGTTCACGTTCGCCCAAAATATGAACGAGTTCATCGTTCATTGAACTCGTTCATCGTTCATTGAACTCGTTCAGGTACAACACTGGTTGCACTTGAGCTGGAGACTATCCCAGCAGACTTTGGGTGAGAGGTAGGGACACACTGGGCTGGTTGCCAGATCAGCCAATCACAGAGCACATCTAAACAAACAACCATTTACACTGATAGTGACTCTTGCGGAAAATTAAGTCTACAATGAACAACATATGCCTGTTTTTGTAATGTAGGAGGAAGCCCGAGTACCTGGAGAAAACCCAGGCAATCACGGGGAGAACATGCAAACTCCACACAGGAAGGCTCCAAGCCAAGATTTGAACCCAAACCTCAGTAGTGCGAGGCAGACCAGTAGGTTACTGTGCTGCCCTCTATGATTGATGTAATGATTTAAAAAGTTTTGAAAATGTAATACATTTTTAATGTACAATAACAATTTGGAAAACCAATTTTCCACATACATTTTCAATGAGTCAGTACGATGGTTAGCATGTCTACCTCACACACAGAAAGTTCCATTCTCGGCTTGTCACTCTTTGACTGGAGTTTGCATGTTCTCTCTTTGCTTGTGTGGGTTTTGTCCGACTTCCTCCCACATTCCAAAAACATGCATGTCAGGTTAATTGAATAATTTAATTGTCCAAAGGTGTGAATGTGACTATGAATGGTTGTTTGTCTCTATGTGCTCTGTGATTGACTGTCCACTTTCCTGCTCAAAGTCGGCTTTGGTTCTCTCCTGTGACCCTTAACAGGGATAAGCCATTGAAAATTGATGGATGAATGAATGGACACAATAAACCACTACAAAAATAAAGCACTAAAACAGGTGCAGAGTCTCATGTTAAGTTGAAAGCCAAAGAATAAAAATGGCTCTTGTCTCATGTGCAGAGGGAGTTCGTTCCACGGCATGGGACCGGCAACAGAAAAAACTGCATCCCATGTGAGTTTTTTCTAGACCTTGGTACCTCGTGAATCAGCTTGCTGGCTGATCTGAGGCATCTGACAGGAGCGTGGTGAAAGTAAGGCGTGGCAAGATCATTTAGAGATTTAAAAGTGGATAAAAGGATCAAATGAATTCAAAAATACACAGGCAGCCAGTTGAGGGAAGCCAGAATCGGAGCAATGTGCTCCCTCTTACGTGCTCCTGTTAAGAGACGAGCAGCAGCATTTTGAGCCAACTGGAGATGTTTCATGGTGGACTGGCTGACTCCAAAATAAAGTCCACTGCAATAATCCAGATGAGATGTAATGAAGGCATGGAATACTAACTGCTGTATACTATATATATGGTCAAAACATTTAAAGGAGGCCGAAAACCTTTGCACATCCACATTTCATTACAATATAATAATATTCATAACTTCTTTGACTCTTTTTCCGCACTGATTGGCTGGGAAAATTCCCACTTCCCGCCCGAAAGTCTGCGGGGTTAGGCTCCACCTCACCCACAGCGCAGCCAACACAAACGCTATAAAATC